>NW_028125324.1:0-183850 GCF_965194825.1 Balaenoptera physalus | reverse complement strand
GAAAGGCAAATCAGCGCTACAAAGAACTCTCGCTTCCCATCGGTCAAAAGGGCCATGCTGAATAAAGTGTCAAAACCAGAAATGCAGGACAGGCCATGGAGAAACGGGAGCCTTGCTACGCTGATGGGCGGGATGTAAATTGCCAACAGCCACTCTGGAGAAGTGTACGGTGTGTCCTGAAACATCTAAAAAACTCAGCTTAGAGAGCATAGGGCACTTCCACTCATGGGCGTATAAAGTGGGAAAATTAAAAACCAGCAAGACACAGGCACCCCAATGTTTAGGGCTTCTCTGTTGACAAGAACCTCCAACTTCGTTACACCATAAATATCCCAGGAAAGAGAAAAATGGATAAAGATGTTGTGGTCCTTATGTACAATGGAATATCACTCAGCCATGAAATCAACGTCATAAGGCTAGTAGCAGCATGATGAGTGGATTTAGGTACGACGATTCTAAGTGAAATAAGTCACACAGAAAAAGACACTTATCATAAGATATCACTAATAGAGGGAATGTAAAAACCGCTACCCTTGAACTGAATTACAAAACAGAACAGAGTCACACGTTTAGAAAACACACTATGGCTGCTTAACGGGAAAGGTGAGTTGGGGTGATGCATAAAACAAGGGTTTCAAATTAGCTCAGATACCGTTCCATAAACCCAATATGTACTAGACAAGACCTACTCCTTGCTCAGTGAATTGGACTCAAAACCCCCTATTCACGGCCCAAGAATATATCTGACTAGTAAGAATCTTAAAACCTATGTATTGATATCTCTCTGTAAGTGAGTCATGTGGGTGTAAAGTGACATAAACACAGCAGTGAAAAGCAGCTAAACCCCATTATAAAAATCAATTACTTTTAAAAACCTGTGAAAAAAAGACAGTGAAAGAGAGAGAAATTCTTACAAAATTCGTTTAGGGGCAGTTATGCTACCTGGATTGACCATATCTAGACCCACAGCTGATTGAGACATAAGGGTGGACACTCTTGGGGCTGAGAGGTTTGGTGAGGTTGGGTGAGGAAACGGAGACCCTTTAAAGTAATACTGCGTGGTACCCATCCCATGGGTTCCAAATATCCAGGTTCAAGGGCATCTTCCTACATCGAAAACATGCATGAGAAACCCAGAAGATGGTACACCGTGTGATCGCGAAAGGTTTCTAAAACGCACCACATTTCTCATCTCCTTGTGCTCGGGTTCGCCATTCCAGCTGCTTTACTAGCAACCTCCCTCCTTGGAGAATCATCACCTTTAACCTCCTGTACCGTACAGGTTGCAATTTGTCCTGAGGATGAACGAGAAGAGGGGAAAACAATGAGAGACTAGCTCTAGGTGTTGGGACAGGCACAGGTCACTCTATTTTCCCATCAGGAAGAAGAATTAAGCACAGGCTCAGCCTGCCTCCCGGGACCAGAATAGGGCCTGAAGCAATCCTGCGCTTTTGCGGCCAGCTCCCAAGAAAGCGAGTTGAAAAATGGAGCTCAGGGGCACTGCAATTCACAAACCTGCAGACTTATAAATGATCACTCTCGTCCACAAATATATTGAGGGAAGGCAACGAAGAGGATTTGAAAGCAAGGCAGAATTGCAGGAAACAGATTTCAGGAGGGAGATTCGAATCGCCTTTAAAGCACAGGAAAAGCGGCAAAACCTCGACAATGATGCCCTTGGCCAAAAAGGGCGTATGCGTTTTTTCCTGAATATATTCAGGAAAAAACGCATACGCCCTTTTTGGCCAAGCAAGCAACCTAGAAAGGCAAATCAGCGCTACAAAGAAGTCTCACTTCCCATCGGTCAAAAGGGCCATGCTGAATAAAGTGTCAAAACCAGAAATGCAGGGCAGGCCATGGAGAAACGGGAGCCTTGCTACGCTGATGGGCGGGATGTAAATTGCCAACAGCCAATCTGGAGAAGTGTACGGTGTGTCCTGAAACATCTAAAAAACTCAGCTTAGAGAGCATAGGGCACTTCCACTCATGGGCGTATAAATTGGGAAAACTAAAAATCAGCAAGACACAGGCACCCCAACGTTTAGGGCTGCTCTGTTGACAAGAACCTCCACTTCGTTACACCTTAAATATCTCAGGATAGAGAAAAATGGATAAATAAGTTGTGGTCCTTATGTACAATGGAACATCACTCAGCCATGAAATCAACGTCATAAGGCTAGTAGCAGCATGATGAGTGGATTTAGGTACGACGATTCTAAGTGAAATAAGTCACACAGAAAAAGACACTTATCATAAGATATCACTTATAGAGTGAATGTAAAAACCGCTACTCTTGAACTGAATTACAAAACAGAACAGAGTCACACGTTTAGAAAACACACTATGGCTGCTTAACGGGAAAGGTGAGGTGGGGTGATGCATAAAACAAGGGTTTCAAATTAGCTCAGATACCGTTCCATAAACCCAATATGTAATAGACAAGACCTACTCCTTGCTCAGTGAATTGGACTCAACACCCCCTATTCACGGCCCAAGAATATATCTGACTAGTAAGAATCTTAAAACCTATGTATTGATATCTCTCTGTAAGTGAGTCAAGTGGGTGTAAAGTGGCATAAACACAGCAGTGAAAAGCAGCTAAACCCCATTATAAAAATCAATTACTTTTAAAAACCTGTGAAAAAAATACAGTGAAAGAGAGAGAAATTCTTACAAAATTCGTTTAGGGGCAGTTATGCTACCTGGATTGACCATATCTAGACCCACAGCTGCTTGAGACATAAGGGTGGACACTCTTGGGGCTGAGAGGTTTGGTGAGGTTGGGTGAGGAAACGCAGACCCTTTAAAGTAATACTGCGTGGTACCCATCCCATGGGTCCCAAATCTCCAGGTTCAAGGGCATCTTCCTACATCGAAAACATGCATGAGAAACCCAGAAGATGGTACACCGTGTGATCGAGAAAGGTTTCTAAAACGCACCTCATTTCTCATCTCCTTGTGCTCGGGTCGGCCATTCCAGCCGCTTTACTAGCAACTTCCCTCCTTGGAGAATCAGCACCTTTAACCTCCTTTTCCGTACAGGTTGCAATTTGTCCTGAGGATGAACGGGAAGAGGGGAAAACAATGAGAGACTAGCTCTAGGTGTTGGGACAGGCACAGGTCACTCTATTTTCCCATCAGGAAGAAGAATTAACCACAGGCTCAGCCTGCCGTCCGGGACCAGAATAGGGCCTGAAGCAATCCTGCGCTTTTGCGGCCAGCTCCCAAGAAAGCGAGTTGAAAAATGGAGCTCAGGGGCACTGCAATTCACAAACCTGCAGACTTATAAATGACCACTCTCGTCCACAAATATATTGAGGGAACGCAACGAAGAGGATTTGAAAGCAAGGCAGAATTGCAGGAAACAGATTTCAGGAGGGAGATTCGAATCGCCTTTAAAGCACAGGAAAAGCGGCAAAACCTCGACAATGATGCCCTTGGCCAAAGAGGGCGTATGCGTTTTTTCCTGAATATATTCAGGAAAAAACGCATACGCCCTCTTTCGCCAACCAAGCCACCTGGAAAGGCAAATCAGCGCTACAAAGAAGTCTCGCTTCGCATCGGTCAAAAGGGCCATGCTGAATAAAGTGTCAAAACCAGAAATGCAGGGCAGGCCATGGAGAAACGGGAGCCTTTCTACGCTGATGGGCGGGATGTAAATTGCCAACAGCCACTCTGGAGAAGTGTACGGTGTGTCCTGAAACATCTAAAAAACTCAGCTTAGAGAGCATAGGGCACTTCCACTCTTGGGCGTATATAGTGGGAAAATTAAAAACAAGCAAAACACAGGCACCCCAACGTTTAGGGCTGCTCTGTTGACAAGAACCTCCAACTTCGTTACACCTTAAATATCCCAGGAAAGAGAAAAATGGATAAAGATGTTGTGGTCCTTATGTACAATGGAATATCACTCAGCCATGAAATCAACGTCATAAGGCTAGTAGCAGCATGATGAGTGGATTTAGGTACGACGATTCTAAGTGAAATAAGTCACACAGAAAAAGACACTTACCATAAGATATCACTTATAGAGGGAATGTAAAAACCGCTACCCTTGAACTGAATTACAAAACAGAACAGAGTCACACGTTTAGAAAACACACTATGGCTGCTTAACGGGAAAGGTGAGGTGGGGTGATGCATAAAACAAGGGTTTCAAATTAGCTCAGATACCGTTCCATAAACCCAATATGTACTAGACAAGACCTACTCCTTGCTCAGTGAATTGGACTCAACACCCCCTATTCACGGCCCAAGAATATATCTGACTAGTAAGAATCTTAAAACCTATGTATTGATATCTCTTTGTAAGTGAGTCAAGTGGGTGTAAAGTGGCATAAACACAGCAGTGAAAAGCAGCTAAACCCCATTATAAAAATCAATTACTTTTAAAAACCTGTGAAAAAAAGACAGTGAAAGAGAGAGAAATTCTTACAAAATTCGTTTAGGGGCAGTTATGCTACCTGGATTGACCATATCTAGACCCACAGCTGATTGAGACATAAGGGTGGACACTCTTGGGGCTGAGAGGTTTGCTGAGGTTGGGTGAGGAAACGCAGACCCTTTAAAGTAATATTGCGTGGTACCCATCCCATGGGTCCCAAATCTCCAGGTTCAAGGGCATCTTCCTACATCGAAAACATGCATGAGAAACCCAGAAGATGGTACACTGTGTGATCGGGAAAGGTTTCTAAAACGCACCTCATTTCTCATCTCCTTGTGCTCGAATTCGCCATTCCACCTGCTTTACTAGCAGTCTCCCTCATTGGAGAATCAGCACCTTTAACCTCCTGTTCCGTACAGGTTGCAATTTGTCCTGAGGATGAACGGGAAAAGGGGGAAACAATGAGAGTCTAGCTCTAGGTGCTGGGACAGGCACAGGTCACTCTATTTTCCCATCAGGAAGAAGAATTAAGCACAAGCTCAGCCTGCCGCCCGGAACCAGAATAGGGCCTGAAGCAATCCTGCGCTTTTGCGGCCAGCTCCCAAGAAAGCGAGTTGAAAAATGGAGCTCAGGGGCACTGCAATTCACAAACCTGCAGACTTATAAATGACCACTCTCGTCCACAAATATACTGAGGGAAGGCAACGAAGAGGATTTGAAAGCAAGGCAGAATTGCAGGAAACAGATTTCAGGAGGGAGATTCGAATCGCCTTGAAAGCACAGGAAGAGCGGCAAAACCCCGACAATGATGCCCTTGGCCAAAAAGGGCGTATGCGTTTTTTCCTGAATATATTCAGGAAAAAACGCATACGCCCTTTTTGGCCAAGCAAGCAACCTGGAAAGGCAAATCAGCGCTACAAAGAAGTCTCGCTTCCCATCGGTCAAAAGGGCCATGCTGAATAAAGTGTCAAAACCAGAAATGCAGGGCAGGCCATGGAGAAACGGGAGGCTTGCTACGCTGATGGGCGGGATGTAAATTGCCAACAGCCACTCTGGAGAAGTGTACGGTGTGTCGTGAAACATCTAAAAAACTCAGCTTAGAGAGCATAGGGCACTTCCACTCATGGGCGTATAAAGTGGGAAAATTAAAAACCAGCAAGACACAGGCACCCCAAAGTTTAGGGCTGCTCTGTTGACAAGAACCTCCAACTTCGTTACACCTTAAATATCCCAGGAAAGAGAAAAATGGATAAAGATGTTGTGGTCCTTATGTACAATGGAATATCACTCAGCCATGAAATCAACGTCATAAGGCTAGTAGCAGCATGATGAGTGGATTTAGGTACGACGATTCTAAGTGAAATAAGTCACACAGAAAAAGACACTTATCATAAGATATCACTTATAGAGGGAATGTAAAAACCGCTACCCTTGAAGTGAATTACAAAACAGAACAGAGTCACACGTTTAGAAAACACACTATGGCTGCTTAACGGGAAAGGTGAGGTGGGGTGATGCATAAAACAAGGGTTTCAAATTAGCTCAGATACCGTTCCATAAACCCAATATGTAATAGACAAGACCTACTCCTTGCTCAGTGAATTGGACTCAACACCCCCTATTCACGGCCCAAGAATATATCTGACTAGTAAGAATCTTAAAACCTATGTATTGATATCTCTCTGTAAGTGAGTCAAGTGGGTGTAAAGTGGAATAAACACAGCAGTGAAAAGCAGCTAAACCCCATTATAAAAATCAATTACTTTTAAAAACCTGTGAAAAAAAGACAGTGAAAGAGAGAGAAATTCTTACAAAATTCGTTTAGGGGCAGTGATGCTACCTGGATTGACCATATCTAGACCCACAGCTCATTGAGACATAAGGGTGGACACTCTTGGGGCTGAGAGGTTTGGTGAGGTTAGGTGAGGAAACGCAGACCCTTTAAAGTAATACTGCGTGGTACCCATCCCATGGGTCCCAAATCTCCAGGTTCAAGGGCATCTTCCTACATCGAAAACATGCATGAGAAACCCAGAAGATGGTACACCGTGTGATCGAGAAAGGTTTCTAAAACGCACCTCATTTCTCATCTCCTTGTGCTCGGGTCCGCCATTCCAGCCGCTTTAATAGCAATCTCCCTCCTTGGAGAATCAGCACCTTTAACCTCCTGTTCCGTACAGGTTGCAATTTGTCCTGAGGATGAACGGGAAGAGGGGGAACCAATGAGAGACTAGCTCTAGGTGTTGGGACAGGCACAGGTCACTCTATTTTCCCATCAGGAAGAAGAATTAAGCACAGGCTCAGCCTGCCGCCCGGGACCGGAATAGGGCCTGAAGCAAACCTGCGCTTTTGCGGCCAGCTCCCAAGAAAGCGAGTTGAAAAATGGAGCTCAGGCGCACTGCAATTCACAAACCTGCAGACTTATAAATGTTCACTCTCGTCCACAAATATATTGAGGGAAGGGAACGAAGAGGATTTGAAAGCAAGGCAGAATTGCAGGAAACAGATTTCAGGAGGGAGATTCGAATCGCCTTTAAAGCACAAGAAAAGCGGCAAAACCTCGACAATGATGCCCTTGGCCAAAAACGGCGTATGCGTTTTTTCCTGAATATATTCAGGAAAAAACGCATACGCCCTTTTTGGCCAAGCAAGCAACCTGGAAAGGCAAATCAGCACTACAAAGAAGTCTCGCTTCCCATCGGTCAAAAGGGCCAAGCTGAATAAAGTGTCAAAACCAGAAATGCAGGGCAGGCCATGGAGAAACGGGAGCCTTGCTACGCTGATGGGCGGGATGTAAATTGCCAACAGCCACTCTGGAGAAGTGTACGGTGTGTCCTGAAACATCTAAAAAACTCAGCTTAGAGAGCATAGGGCACTTCCACTCATGGGCGTATAAATTGGGAAAACTAAAAATCAGCAAGACACAGGCACCCCAACGTTTAGGGCTGCTCTGTTGACAAGAACCTCCACTTCGTTACACCTTAAATATCTCAGGAAAGAGAAAGATGGATAAATAAGTTGTGGTCCTTATGTACAAAGGAATATCACTCAGCCATGAAATCAACGTCATAAGGCTTGTAGCAGCATGATGAGAGGATTTAGGTACGACGATTCTAAGTGAAATAAATCACAGAGAAAAAGACACTTATCATAAGATATCACTTATAGAGGGAATGTAAAAACCGCTACCCTTGAACTGAATTACAAAACAGAACAGAGTCACACGTTTAGAAAACACACTATGGCTGCTTAACGGGAAAGGTGAGGTGGGGTGATGCATAAAACAAGGGTTTCAAATTGGCTCAGATACCGTTCCATAAACCCAATATGTAATAGACAAGACCTACTCCTTGCTCAGTGAATTGGACTCGACACCCCCTATTCACGGCCCAAGAATATATCTGACTAGTAAGAATCTTAAAACCTATGTATTGATATCTCTCTGTAAGTGAGTCAAGTGGGTGTAAAGTGACATAAACACAGCAGTGAAAAGCAGGTAAACCCCATTATAAAAATCAATTACTTTTAAAAACCTGTGAAACAAAGACAGTGAAAGAGAGAGAAATTCTTAGAAAATTCGTTCAGGGGCTGTGATGCCACCTGGATTGACCATGTATAGACCCACAGCTGATTGAGACATAAGGGTGGACACTCTTGGGGCTGAGAGGTTTGGAGAGGTTGGGTGAGCAAACGCAGACGCTTTAAAGTAATACTGCGTGGTACCCATCCCATGGGTCCCAAATCTCCAGGTTCAAGGGCATCTTCCTACATCGAAACCATGCATGAGAAACCCAGAAGATGGTACACCGTGTGATCGGGAAAGGTTTTTAAAACACACCTCATTTCTCATCTCCTTGTGCTCGGGTTCGCCATTCCAGCCTCTTTACTAGCAATCTCCCTCCTTGGAGAATCAGCACCTTTAACCTCCTGTTCCGTACAGGTTGCAATTTGTCCTGAGGATGAACGGGAAGAGGGGGAACCAATGAGAGACTAGCTCTAGGTGTTGGGACAGGCACAGGTCACTCTATTTTCCCATCAGGAAGAAGAATTAAGCACAGGCTCAGCCTGCCGCCCAGGACCAGAATAGGGCCTGAAGCAATCCTGCGCTTTTGCGGCCAGCTCCCAAGAAAGCGAGTTGAAAAATGGAGCTCAGGGGCACTGCAATTCACAAACCTGCAGACTTATAAATGATCACTCTCGTCCACAAATATATTGAGGGAAGGCAACGAAGAGGATGTGAAAGCAAGGCAGAATTGCAGGAAACAGATTTCAGGAGGGAGATTCGAATCGCCTTTAAAGCACAGGAAAAGCGGCAAAACCTCAACAATGATGCCCTTGGCCAAAAAGGGCGTATGCGTTTTTTCCTGAATATATTCAGGAAAAAAAGCATACGCCCTTTTTGGCCAAGCAAGCAACCTGGAAAGGCAAATCAGCGCTACAAAGAAGTCTCGCTTCCCATCGGTCAAAAGGGCCATGCTGAATAAAGTGTCAAAACCAGAAATGCAGGGCAGGCCATTTAGAAACGGGAGCCTTGCTACGCTGATGGGCGGGATGTAAATTGCCAACAGCCACTCTGGTGAAGTGTACGGTGTGTCCTGAAACATCTAAAAAACTCAGCTTAGAGAGCATAGGGCACTTCCACTCATGGGGGTATAAATTGGGAAAACTAAAAATCAGCAAGACACAGGCACCCCAACGTTTAGGGCTGCTCTGTTGACAAGAACCTCCACTTCGTTACACCTTAAATATCCCAGGAAAGAGAAAAATGGATAAAGAAGTTGTGGTCCTTATGTACAATGGAATATCACTCAGCCATGAAATCAACGTCATAAGGCTAGTAGCAGCATGATGAGTGGATTTAGGTACGACGATTCTAAGTGAAATAAGTCACACAGAAAAAGACACTTATCATAAGATATCACTTATAGAGGGAATGTAAAAACCGCTACCCTTGAACTGAATTACAAAACAGAACAGAGTCACACGTTTAGAAAACACACTATGGCTGCTTCACGGGAAAGGTGAGGTGGGGTGATGCATAAAACAAGGGTTTCAAATTAGCTCAGATACCGTTCCATAAACCCAATATGTAATAGACAAGACCTACTCCTTGCTCAGTGAATTGGACTCGACACCCACTATTCACGGCCCAAAAATATATCTGACTAGTAAGAATCTTAAAACCTATGTATTGATATCTCTCTGTAAGTGAGTCAAGTGGGTGTAAAGTGACATAAACACAGCAGTGAAAAGCAGCTAAACCCCATTATAAAAATCAATTACTTTTAAAATCCTGTGAAACAAAGACAGTGAAAGAGAGAGAAATTCTTACAAAATTCGTTCAGGGGCTGTGATGCCACCTGGATTGACCATGTATAGACCCACAGCTGATTGAGACATAAGGGTGGACACTCTTGGGGCTGAGAGGTTTGGTGAGGTTGGGTGAGCAAACGCAGACCCTTTAAAGTAATACTGCGTGGTACCCATCCCATGGGTCCCAAATCTCCAGGTTCAAGGGCATCTTCCTACATCGAAAACATGCATGAGAAACCCAGAAGATGGTACACCGTGTGATCGGGAAAGGTTTCTAAAACACACCTCATTTCTCATCTCCTTGTGCTCGGGTTCGCCATTCCAGCCGCTTTACTAGCAATCTCCCTCCTTGGAGAATCAGCACCTTTAACCTCCTGTTCCGTACAGGTTGCAATTTGTCCTGAGGATGAACGGGAAGAGGGGGAACCAATGAGAGACTAGCTCTAGGTGTTGGGACAGGCACAGGTCACTCTATTTTCCCATCAGGAAGAAGAATTAAGCACAGGCTCAGCCTGCCGCCCGGGACCAGAATAGGGCCTGAAGCAATCCTGCGCTTTTGCGGCCAGCTCCCAAGAAAGCGAGTTGAAAAATGGAGCTCAGGGGCACTGCAATTCACAAACCTGCAGACTTATAAATGATCACTCTCGTCCACAAATATATTGAGGGAAGGCAACGAAGAGGATTTGAAAGCAAGGCAGAATTGCAGGAAACAGATTTCAGATTCAGGAGGGAGATTGGAATCGCCTTTAAAGCACAGGAAAAGCGGCAAAACCTCGACAATGATGCCCTTGGCCAAAAAGGGCGTATGCGTTTTTTCCTGAATATATTCAGGAAAAAACGCATACGCCCTTTTTGGCCAAGCAAGCAACCTGGAAAGGCAAATCAGCGCTACAAAGAAGTCTCGCTTCCCATCGGTCAAAAGGGCCATGCTGAATAAAGTGTCAAAACCAGAAATGCAGGGCAGGCCATTTAGAAACGGGAGCCTTGCTACGCTGATGGGCGGGATGTAAATTGCCAACAGCCACTCTGGTGAATTGTACGGTGTGTCCTGATACATCTAAAAAACTCAGCTTAGAGAGCATAGGGCACTTCCACTAATGGGCGTATAAATTGGGAAAACTAAAAATCAGCAAGACACAGGCACCCCAACGTTTAGGGCTGCTCTGTTGACAAGAACCTCCACTTCGTTACACCTTAAATATCCCAGGAAAGAGAAAAATGGATAAAGAAGTTGTGGTCCTTATGTACAATGGAATATCACTCAGCCATGAAATCAACGTCATAAGGCTAGTAGCAGCATGATGAGTGGATTTAGGTACGATGATTCTAAGTGAAATAAGTCACACAGAAAAAGACACTTATCATAAGATATCACTTATAGAGGGAATGTAAAAACCGCTACCCTTGAACTGAATTACAAAACAGAACAGAGTCACACGTTTAGAAAACACACTATGGCTGCTTAACGGGAATGGTGAGGTGGGGTGATGCATAAAACAAGGGTTTCAAATTAGCTCAGATACCGTTCCATAAACCCAATATGTACTAGACAAGACCTACTCCTTGCTCAGTGAATTAGACTCAACACACCCTATTCACGGCCCAAGAATATATCTTACTAGTAAGAATCTTAAAACCTATGTATTGATATCTCTCTGTAAGTGAGTCAAGTGGGTGTAAAGTGACATAAACACAGCAGTGAAAAGCAGCTAAACCCCATTATAAAAATCAATTACTTTTAAAAACCTGTGAAACAAAGACAGTGAAAGAGAGAGAAATACTTACAAAATTCGTTCAGGGGCTGGGATGCCACCTGGATTGACCATGTATAGACCCACAGCTGATTGAGACATAAGGGTGGACACTCTTGGGGCTGAGAGGTTTGGTGAGGTTGGGTGAGCAAACGCAGACCCTTTAAAGTAATACTGCGTGGTACCCATCCCATGGGTCCCAAATCTCCAGGTTCAAGGGCATCTTCCTACATCGAAACCATGCATGAGAAACCCAGAAGATGGTACACCGTGTGATCGGGAAAGGTTTTTAAAACACACCTCATTTCTCATCTCCTTGTGCTCGGGTTCGCCATTCCAGCCTCTTTACTAGCAATCTCCCTCCTTGTAGAATCAGCACCTTTAACCTCCTGTTCCGTACAGGTTGCAATTTGTCCTGAGGATGAACGGGAAGAGGGGGAACCAATGAGAGACTAGCTCTAGGTGTTGGGACAGGCACAGGTCACTGTATTTTCCCATCAGGAAGAAGAATTAAGCACAGGCTCAGCCTGCCGCCCAGGACCAGAATAGGGCCTGAAGCAATCCTGCGCTTTTGCGGCCAGCTCCCAAGAAAGCGAGTTGAAAAATGGAGCTCAGGGGCACTGCAATTCACAAACCTGCAGACTTATAAATGATCACTCTCGTCCACAAATATATTGAGGGAAGGCAACGAAGAGGATGTGAAAGCAAGGCAGAATTGCAGGAAACAGATTTCAGGAGGGAGATTCGAATCGCCTTTAAAGCACAGGAAAAGCGGCCAAACCTCAACAATGATGCCCTTGGCCAAAAAGGGCGTATGCGTTTTTTCCTGAATATATTCAGGAAAAAAAGCATACGCCCTTTTTGGCCAAGCAAGCAACCTGGAAAGGCAAATCAGCGCTACAAAGAAGTCTCGCTTCCCATCGGTCAAAAGGGCCATGCTGAATAAAGTGTCAAAACCAGAAATGCAGGGCAGGCCATTTAGAAACGGGAGCCTTGCTACGCTGATGGGCGGGATGTAAATTGCCAACAGCCACTCTGGTGAAGTGTACGGTGTGTCCTGAAACATCTAAAAAACTCAGCTTAGAGAGCATAGGGCACTTCCACTCATGGGCGTATAAATTGGGAAAACTAAAAATCAGCAAGACACAGGCACCCCAACGTTTAGGGCTGCTCTGTTGACAAGAACCTCCACTTCGTTACACCTTAAATATCCCAGGAAAGAGAAAAATGGATAAAGAAGTTGTGGTCCTTATGTACAATGGAATATCACTCAGCCATGAAATCAACGTCATAAGGCTAGTAGCAGCATGATGAGTGGATTTAGGTACGACGATTCTAAGTGAAATAAGTCACACAGAAAAAGACACTTATCATAAGATATCACTTATAGAGGGAATGTAAAAACCGCTACCCTTGAACTGAATTACAAAACAGAACAGAGTCACACGTTTAGAAAACACACTATGGCTGCTTCACGGGAAAGGTGAGGTGGGGTGATGCATAAAACAAGGGTTTCAAATTAGCTCAGATACCGTTCCATAAACCCAATATGTAATAGACAAGACCTACTCCTTGCTCAGTGAATTGGACTCGACACCCACTATTCACGGCCCAAAAATATATCTGACTAGTAAGAATCTTAAAACCTATGTATTGATATCTCTCTGTAAGTGAGTCAAGTGGGTGTAAAGTGACATAAACACAGCAGTGAAAAGCAGCTAAACCCCATTATAAAAATCAATTACTTTTAAAATCCTGTGAAACAAAGACAGTGAAAGAGAGAGAAATTCTTACAAAATTCGTTCAGGGGCTGTGATGCCACCTGGATTGACCATGTATAGACCCACAGCTGATTGAGACATAAGGGTGGACACTCTTGGGGCTGAGAGGTTTGGTGAGGTTGGGTGAGCAAACGCAGACCCTTTAAAGTAATACTGCGTGGTACCCATCCCATGGGTCCCAAATCTCCAGGTTCAAGGGCATCTTCCTACATCGAAAACATGCATGAGAAACCCAGAAGATGGTACACCGTGTGATCGGGAAAGGTTTCTAAAACACACCTCATTTCTCATCTCCTTGTGCTCGGGTTCGCCATTCCAGCCGCTTTACTAGCAATCTCCCTCCTTGGAGAATCAGCACCTTTAACCTCCTGTTCCGTACAGGTTGCAATTTGTCCTGAGGATGAACGGGAAGAGGGGGAACCAATGAGAGACTAGCTCTAGGTGTTGGGACAGGCACAGGTCACTCTATTTTCCCATCAGGAAGAAGAATTAAGCACAGGCTCAGCCTGCCGCCCGGGACCAGAATAGGGCCTGAAGCAATCCTGCGCTTTTGCGGCCAGCTCCCAAGAAAGCGAGTTGAAAAATGGAGCTCAGGGGCACTGCAATTCACAAACCTGCAGACTTATAAATGATCACTCTCGTCCACAAATATATTGAGGGAAGGCAACGAAGAGGATTTGAAAGCAAGGCAGAATTGCAGGAAACAGATTTCAGGAGGGAGAGTCAAATCGCCTTTAAAGCACAGGAAAAGCGGCAAAACCTCGACAAGATGCCCTTTTTGGCCAACCAAGCAACCTGGAAAGGCAAATCAGCGCTACAAAGAAGTCTCGCTTCCCATCGGTCGAAAGGGCCATGCTGAATAAAGTGTCAAAACCAGAAATGCAGGGCAGGCCATGAGGAAACGGGAGCCTTGTTACTATGATGGGCGGGATGTAAATTGCCAACAGCCACTCTGGAGAAGTGTACGATGTGTCCTGAAACATCTAAAAAAATCAGCTTAGAGAGCATAGGGCACTTCCACTCATGGGCGAATAAAGTGGGAAAATTAAAAACCAGCAAGACACAGGCAACCCAAAGTTTAGGGCTGCTCTGTTGACAAGAACCTCCAACTTCGTTACACCTTAAATATCCCAGGAAAGAGAAAAATGGATAAAGAAGTTGTGGTCCTTATGTACAATGGAATATCACTCAGCCATGAAATCAACGTCATAAGGCTAGTAGCAGCATGATGAGTGGATTTAGGTACGACGATTCTAAGTGAAATAAGTCACACAGAAAAAGACACTTATCATAAGATATCACTTATAGAGGGAATGAAAAAACCGCTACCCTTGAACTGAATTACAAAACAGAACAGAGTCACACGTTTAGAAAACACACAATGGCTGCTTAACGGGAAAGGTGAGGTGGGGTGATGAATAAAACAAGGGTTTCAAATTAGCTCAGATACCGTTCCATAAACCCAATATGTACTAGACAAGACCTACTCCTTGCTCAGTGAATTGGACTCAAAACCCCCTATTCACGGCCCAAGAATATATCTGACTAGTAAGAATCTTAAAACCTATGTATTGATATCTCTCTGTAAGTGAGTCAAGTGGGTGTGAAGTGACATAAACACAGCAGTGAAAAGCAGCTAAACCCCATTATAAAAATCAATTACTTTTAAAAACCTGTGAAAAAAAGACAGTGAAAGAGAGAGAAATTCTTACAAAATTCGTTTAGGGGCAGTTATGCTACCTGGATTGACCATATCTAGACCCACAGCTGATTGAGACATAAGGGTGGACACTCTTGGGGATGAGAGGTTTGGTGAAGTTGGGTGAGGAAACGCAGACCCTTTAAAGTAATACTGCGTGGTACCCATCCCATGGGTTCCAAATCTCCAGGTTCACGGGCATCTTCCTACATCGAAAACATGCATGAGAAACCCAGAAGATGGTACACCGTGTGATCGCGAAAGGTTTCTAAAACGCACCTCATTTCTCATCTCCTTGTGCTCGGGTTCGCCATTCCAGCTGCTTTACTAGCAATCTCCCTCCTTGGAGAATCAGCACTTTTAACCTCCTGTTCCGTACAGGTTGCAGTTTGTCCTGAGGATGAACGGGAAGAGGGGAAAACAATGAGAGACTAGCTCTAGGTGTTGGGACAGGCACAGGTCACTCTATTTTCCCATCAGGAAGAAGAATTAACCCCAGGCTCAGCCTGCCGCCCGGGACCAGAATAGGGCCTGAAGCAATCCTGCGCTTTTGCGGCCAGCTCCCAAGAAAGCGAGTTGAAAAATGGAGCTCAGGGGCACTGCAATTCACAAACCTGCAGACTTATAAATGATCACTCTCGTCCACAAATATATTGAGGGAAGGCAACGAAGAGGATTTGAAAGCAAGGCAGAATTGCAGGAAACAGATTTCAGGAGGGAGAGTCAAATCGCCTTTAAAGCACAGGAAAAGCGGCAAAACCTCGACAAGATGCCCTTTTTGGCCAACCAAGCAACCTGGAAAGGCAAATCAGCGCTACAAAGAAGTCTCGCTTCCCATCGGTCGAAAGGGCCATGCTGAATAAAGTGTCAAAACCAGAAATGCAGGGCAGGCCATGAGGAAACGGGAGCCTTGTTACTATGATGGGCGGGATGTAAATTGCCAACAGCCACTCTGGAGAAGTGTACGATGTGTCCTGAAACATCTAAAAAAATCAGCTTAGAGAGCATAGGGCACTTCCACTCATGGGCGAATAAAGTGGGAAAATTAAAAACCAGCAAGACACAGGCACCCCAAAGTTTAGGGCTGCTCTGTTGACAAGAACCTCCAACTTCGTTACACCTTAAATATCCCAGGAAAGAGAAAAATGGATAAAGAAGTTGTGGTCCTTATGTACAATGGAATATCACTCAGCCATGAAATCAACGTCATAAGGCTAGTAGCAGCATGATGAGTGGATTTAGGTACGACGATTCTAAGTGAAATAAGTCACACAGAAAAAGACACTTATCATAAGATATCACTTATAGAGGGAATGAAAAAACCGCTACCCTTGAACTGAATTACAAAACAGAACAGAGTCACACGTTTAGAAAACACACAATGGCTGCTTAACGGGAAAGGTGAGGTGGGGTGATGAATAAAACAAGGGTTTCAAATTAGCTCAGATACCGTTCCATAAACCCAATATGTACTAGACAAGACCTACTCCTTGCTCAGTGAATTGGACTCAAAACCCCCTATTCACGGCCCAAGAATATATCTGACTAGTAAGAATCTTAAAACCTATGTATTGATATCTCTCTGTAAGTGAGTCAAGTGGGTGTGAAGTGACATAAACACAGCAGTGAAAAGCAGCTAAACCCCATTATAAAAATCAATTACTTTTAAAAACCTGTGAAAAAAAGACAGTGAAAGAGAGAGAAATTCTTACAAAATTCGTTTAGGGGCAGTTATGCTACCTGGATTGACCATATCTAGACCCACAGCTGATTGAGACATAAGGGTGGACACTCTTGGGGATGAGAGGTTTGGTGAGGTTGGGTGAGGAAACGCAGACCCTTTAAAGTAATACTGCGTGGTACCCATCCCATGGGTTCCAAATCTCCAGGTTCAAGGGCATCTTCCTACATCGAAAACATGCATGAGAAACCCAGAAGATGGTACACCGTGTGATCGCGAAAGGTTTCTAAAACGCACCTCATTTCTCATCTCCTTGTGCTCGGGTTCGCCATTCCAGCTGCTTTACTAGCAATCTCCCTCCTTGGAGAATCAGCACCTTTAACCTCCTGTTCCGTACAGGTTGCAGTTTGTCCTGAGGATGAACGGGAAGAGGGGAAAACAATGAGAGACTAGCTCTAGGTGTTGGGACAGGCACAGGTCACTCTATTTTCCCATCAGGAAGAAGAATTAACCCCAGGCTCAGCCTGCCGCCCGGGACCAGAATAGGGCCTGAAGCAATCCTGCGCTTTTGCGGCCAGCTCCCAAGAAAGCGAGTTGAAAAATGGAGCTCAGGGGCACTGCAATTCACAAACCTGCAGACTTATAAATGATCACTCTCGTCCACAAATATATTGAGGGAAGGCAACGAAGAGGATTTGAAAGCAAGGCAGAATTGCAGGAAACAGATTTCAGGAGGGAGAGTCAAATCGCCTTTAAAGCACAGGAAAAGCGGCAAAACCTCGACAAGATGCCCTTGGCCAAAAAGGGCGTATGCGTTTTTTCCTGAATATATTCAGGAAAAAACGCATACGCCCTTTTTGGCCAACCAAGCAACCTGGAAAGGCAAATCAGCGCTACAAAGAAGTCTCGCTTCCCATCGGTCAAAAGGGCCATGCTGAATAAAGTGTCAAAACCAGAAATGCAGGGCAGGCCATGAGGAAACGGGAGCCTTGTTACGATGATGGGCGGGATGTAAATTGCCAACAGCCACTCTGGAGAAGTGTACGATGTGTCCTGAAACATCTAAAAAACTCAGCTTAGAGAGCATAGGGCACTTCCACTCATGGGCGTATAAAGTGGGAAAATTAAAAACCAGCAAGACACAGGCACCCCAAAGTTTAGGGCTGCTCTGTTGACAAGAACCTCCAACTTCGTTACACCTTAAATATCCCAGGAAAGAGAAAAATGGATAAAGAAGTTGTGGTCCTTATGTACAATGGAATATCACTCAGCCATGAAATCAACGTCATAAGGCTAGTAGCAGCATGATGAGTGGATTTAGGTACGACGATTCTAAGTGAAATAAGTCACACAGAAAAAGACACTTATCATAAGATATCACTTATAGAGGGAATGAAAAAACCGCTACCCTTGAACTGAATTACAAAACAGAACAGAGTCACACGTTTAGAAAACACACAATGGCTGCTTAACGGGAAAGGTGAGGTGGGGTGATGAATAAAACAAGGGTTTCAAATTAGCTCAGATACCGTTCCATAAACCCAATATGTACTAGACAAGACCTACTCCTTGCTCAGTGAATTGGACTCAAAACCCCCTATTCACGGCCCAAGAATATATGTGACTAGTAAGAATCTTAAAACCTATGTATTGATATCTCTCTGTAAGTGAGTCAAGTGGGTGTGAAGTGACATAAACACAGCAGTGAAAAGCAGCTAAACCCCATTATAAAAATCAATTACTTTTAAAAACCTGTGAAAAAAAGACAGTGAAAGAGAGAGAAATTCTTACAAAATTCGTTTAGGGGCAGTGATGCTACCTGGATTGACCATATCTAGACCCACAGCTGATTGAGACATAAGGGTGGACACTCTTGGGGCTGAGAGGTTTGGTGAGGTTGGGTAAGGAAACGCAGACCCATTAAAGTAATACTGCGTGGTACCCATCCCATGGGTCCCAAATCTCCAGGTTCAATGGCATCTTCCTACATCGAAAACATGCATGAGAAACCCAGAAGATGGTACACCGTGTGATCGTGAAAGGTTTCTAAAACGCACCTCATTTCTCATCTCCTTGTGCTCGGGTTCGACATTCCAGATGCTTTACTAGCAATCTCCCTCCTTGGAGAATCAGCACCTTTAACCTCCTGTTCCGTACAGGTTGCAATTTGTCCTGAGGATGAACGGGAAGAGGGGAAAACAATGAGAGACTAGCTCTAGGTGTTGAGACAGGCACAGGTCACTCTATTTTCCCATCAGGAAGAAGAATTAAGCCCAGGCTCAGCCTGCCGCCCAGGACCAGAATAGGGCCTGAAGCAATCCTGCGCTTTTGCGGCCAGCTCCCAAGAAAGCGAGTTGAAAAATGGAGCTCAGGGGCACTGCAATTCACAAACCTGCAGACTTATAAATGATCACTCTCGTCCACAAATATATTGAGGGAAGGCAACGAAGAGGATTTGAAAGCAAGGCAGAATTGCAGGAAACAGATTTCAGGAGGGAGAGTCAAATCGCCTTTAAAGCACAGGAAAAGCGGGAAAACCTCGACAACATGCCCTTGGCCAAAAAGGGCGTATGCGTTTTTTCCTGAATATATTCAGGAAAAAACGCATACGCCCTTTTTGGCCAACCAAGCAACCTGGAAAGGCAAATCAGCGCTACAAAGAAGTCTCGCTTCCCATCGGTCAAAAGGGCCATGCTGAATAAAGTGTCAAAACCAGAAATGCAGGGCAGGCCATGAGGAAACGGGAGCCTTGTTACGATGATGGGCGGGATGTAAATTGCCAACAGCCACTCTGGAGAAGTGTACGATGTGTCCTGAAACATCTAAAAAACTCAGCTTAGAGAGCATAGGGCACTTCCACTCATGGGCGTATAAAGTGGGAAAATTAAAAACCAGCAAGACACAGGCACCCCAAAGTTTAGGGCTGCTCTGTTGACAAGAACCTCCAACTTCGTTACACCTTAAATATCCCAGGAAAGAGAAAAATGGATAAAGAAGTTGTGGTCCTTATGTACAATGGAATATCACTCAGCCATGAAATCAACGTCATAAGGCTAGTAGCAGCATGATGAGTGGATTTAGGTACGACGATTCTAAGTGAAATAAGTCACACAGAAAAAGACACTTATCATAAGATATCACTTATAGAGGGAATGAAAAAACCGCTACCTTTGAACTGAATTACAAAACAGAACAGAGTCACACGTTTAGAAAACACACAATGGCTGCTTAACGGGAAAGGTGAGGTGGGGTGATGAATAAAACAAGGGTTTCAAATTAGCTCAGATACCGTTCCATAAACCCAATATGTACTAGACAAGACCTACTCCTTGCTCAGTGAATTGGACTCAAAACCCCCTATTCACGGCCCAAGAATATATCTGACTAGTAAGAATCTTAAAACCTATGTATTGATATCTCTCTGTAAGTGAGTCAAGTGGGTGTGAAGTGACATAAACACAGCAGTGAAAAGCAGCTAAACCCCATTATAAAAATCAATTACTTTTAAAAACCTGTGAAAAAAAGACAGTGAAAGAGAGAGAAATTCTTACAAAATTCGTTCAGGGGCTGTGATGCCACCTGGATTGACCATGTATAGACCCACAGCTGATTGAGACATAAGGGTGGACACTTTTGGGGCTGAGAGGTTTGGTGAGGTTGGGTGAGCAAACGCAGACCCTTTAAAGTAATACTGCGTGGTACCCATCCCATGGGTCCCAAATCTCCAGGTTCAAGGGCATCTTCCTACATCGAAAACATGCATGAGAAACCCAGAAGATGGTACACCGTGTGATCGGGAAAGGTTTTTAAAACACACCTCATTTCTCATCTCCTTGTGCTCGGGTTCGCCATTCCAGCCGCTTTACTAGCAATCTCCCTCCTTGGAGAATCAGCACCTTTAACCTCCTGTTCCGTACAGGTTGCAATTTGTCCTGAGGATGAACGGGAAGAGGGGGAACCAATGAGAGACTAGCTCTAGGTGTTGGGACAGGCACAGGTCACTCTATTTTCCCATCAGGAAGAAGAATTAAGCACAGGCTCAGCCTGCCGCCCAGGACCAGAATAGGGCCTGAAGCAATCCTGCGCTTTTGCGGCCAGCTCCCAAGAAAGCGAGTTGAAAAATGGAGCTCAGGGGCACTGCAATTCACAAACCTGCAGACTTATAAATGATCACTCTCGTCCACAAATATATTGAGGGAAGGCAACGAAGAGGATGTGAAAGCAAGGCAGAATTGCAGGAAACAGATTTCAGGAGGGAGATTCGAATCGCCTTTAAAGCACAGGAAAAGCGGCAAAACCTCGACAATGATGCCCTAGGCCAAAAAGGGCGTATGCGTTTTTTCCTGAATATATTCAGGAAAAAAAGCATACGCCCTTTTTGGCCAAGCAAGCAACCTGGAAAGGCAAATCAGCGCTACAAAGAAGTCTCGCTTCCCATCGGTCAAAAGGGCCATGCTGAATAAAGTGTCAAAACCAGAAATGCAGGGCAGGCCATTTAGAAACGGGAGCCTTGGTACGCTGATGGGCGGGATGTAAATTGCCAACAGCCACTCTGGTGAAGTGTACGGTGTGTCCTGAAACATCTAAAAAACTCAGCTTAGAGAGCATAGGGCACTTCCACTCATGGGCGTATAAATTGGGAAAACTAAAAATCAGCAAGACACAGGCACCCCAACGTTTAGGGCTGCTCTGTTGACAAGAACCTCCACTTCGTTACACCTTAAATATCCCAGGAAAGAGAAAAATGGATAAAGAAGTTGTGGTCCTTATGTACAAAGGAATATCACTCAGCCATGAAATCAACGTCATAAGGCTAGTAGCAGCATGATGAGTGGATTTAGGTACGACGATTCTAAGTGAAATATGTCACAGAGAAAAAGACACTTATCATAAGATATCACTTATAGAGGGAATGTAAAAACCGCTACCCTTGAACTGAATTACAAAACAGAACAGAGTCACACGTTTAGAAAACACACTATGGCTGCTTCACGGGAAAGGTGAGGTGGGGTGATGCATAAAACAAGGGTTTCAAATTAGCTCAGATACCGTTCCATAAACCCAATATGTAATAGACAAGACCTACTCCTTGCTCAGTGAATTGGACTCGACACCCCCTAATCACGGCCCAAGAATATATCTGACTAGTAAGAATCTTAAAACCTATGTATTGATATCTCTCTGTGAGTCAATTGGGTGTAAAGTGACATAAACACAGCAGTGAAAAGCAGCTAAACCCCATTATAAAAATCAATTACTTTTAAAATCCTGTGAAACAAAGACAGTGAAAGAGAGAGAAATTCTTACAAAATTCGTTCATTGGCTGTGATGCCACCTGGATTGACCATGTATAGACCCACAGCTGATTGAGACATAAGGGTGGACACTCTTGGGGCTGAGAGGTTTGGTGAGGTTGGGTGAGCAAACGCAGACCCTTTAAAGTAATACTGCGTGGTACCCATCCCATGGGTCCCAAATCTCCAGGTTCAAGGGCATCTTCCTACATCGAAAACATGCATGAGAAACCCAGAACATGGTACACCGTGTGATCGGGAAAGGTTTCTAAAACACACCTCATTTCTCATCTCCTTGTGCTCGGGTTCGCCATTCCAGCCGCTTTACTAGCAATCTCCCTCCTTGGAGAATCAGCACCTTTAACCTCCTGTTCCGTACAGGTTGCAATTTGTCCTGAGGATGAACGGGAAGAGGGGGAACCAATGAGAGACTAGCTCTAGGTGTTGGGACAGGCACAGGTCACTCTATTTTCCCATCAGGAAGAAGAATTAAGCACAGGCTCAGCCTGCCGCCCGGGACCAGAATAGGGCCTGAAGCAATCCTGCGCTTTTGCGGCCAGCTCCCAAGAAAGCGAGTTGAAAAATGGAGCTCAGGGGCACTGCAATTCACAAACCTGCAGACTTATAAATGATCACTCTCGTCCACAAATATATTGAGGGAAGGCAACGAAGAGGATTTGAAAGCAAGGCAGAATTGCAGGAAACAGATTTCAGATTCAGGAGGGAGATTGGAATCGCCTTTAAAACACAGGAAAAGCGGCAAAACCTCGACAATGATGCCCTTGGCCAAAAAGGGCATATGCGTTTTTTCCTGAATATATTCAGGAAAAAACGCATACGCCCTTTTTGGCCAACCAAGCAACCTGGAAAGGCAAATCAGCGCTACAAAGAAGTCTCGCTTCCCATCGGTCAAAAGGGCCATGCTGAATAAAGTGTCAAAACCAGAAATGCAGGGCAGGCCATGAGGAAACGGGAGCCTTGTTACGATGATGGGCGGGATGTAAATTGCCAACAGCCACTCTGGAGAAGTGTACGATGTGTCCTGAAACATCTAAAAAACTCAGGTTAGAGAGCATAGGGCACTTCCACTCATGGGCGTATAAAGTGGGAAAATTAAAAACCAGCAAGACACAGGCACCCCAAAGTTTAGGGCTGCTCTGTTGACAAGAACCTCCAACTTCGTTACACCTTAAATATCCCAGGAAAGAGAAAAATGGATAAAGAAGTTGTGGTCCTTATGTACAATGGAATATCACTCAGCCATGAAATCAACGTCATAAGGCTAGTAGCAGCATGATGAGTGGATTTAGGTACGACGATTCTAAGTGAAATAAGTCACACAGAAAAAGACACTTATCATAAGATATCACTTATAGAGGGAATGTAAAAACCGCTACCCTTGAACTGAATTACAAAACAGAACAGAGTCACACGTTTAGAAAACACACAATGGCTGCTTAACGGGAAAGGTGAGGTGGGGTGATGAATAAAACAAGGGTTTCAAATTAGCTCAGATACCGTTCCATAAACCCAATATGTACTAGACAAGACCTACTCCTTGCTCAGTGAATTGGACTCAAAACCCCCTATTCACGGCCCAAGAATATATCTGACTAGTAAGAATCTTAAAACCTATGTATTGATATCTCTCTGTAAGTGAGTCAAGTGGGTGTGAAGTGACATAAACACAGCAGTGAAAAGCAGCTAAACCCCATTATAAAAATCAATTACTTTTAAAAACCTGTGAAAAAAAGACAGTGAAAGAGAGAGAAATTCTTACAAAATTCGTTTAGGGGCAGTTATGCTACCTGGATTGACCATATCTAGACCCACAGCTGATTGAGACATAAGGGTGGACACTCTTGGGGATGAGAGATTTGGTGAGGTTGGGTGAGGAAACGCAGACCCTTTAAAGTAATACTGCGTGGTACCCATCCCATTGTTCCCAAATCTCCAGGTTCAAGGGCATCTTCCTACATCGAAAACATGCATGAGAAACCCAGAAGATGGTACACCGTGTGATCGCGAAAGGTTTCTAAAACGCACCTCATTTCTCATCTCCTTGTGCTCGGGTTCGCCATTCCAGATGCTTTACTAGCAATCTCCCTCCTTGGAGAATCAGCACCTTTAACCTCCTGTTCCGTACAGGTTGCAATTTGTCCTGAGGATGAACGGGAAGAGGGGAAAACAATGAGAGACTAGCTCTAGGTGTTGAGACAGGCACAGGTCACTCTATTTTCCCATCAGGAAGAAGAATTAAGCACAGGCTCAGCCTGCCGCCCGGGACCAGAATAGGGCCTGAAGCAATCCTGCGCTTTTGCGGCCAGCTCCCAAGAAAGCGAGTTGAAAAATGGAGCTCAGGGGCACTGCAATTCACAAACCTGCAGACTTATAAATGATCACTCTCGTCCACAAATATATTGAGGGAAGGCAACGAAGAGGATTTGAAAGCAAGGCAGAATTGCAGGAAACAGATTTCAGGAGGGAGAGTCAAATCGCCTTTAAAGCACAGGAAAAGCGGGAAAACCTCGACAAGATGCCCTTGGCCAAAAAGGGCGTATGCGTTTTTTCCTGAATATATTCAGGAAAAAACGCATACGCCCTTTTTGGCCAACCAAGCAACCTGGAAAGGCAAATCAGCGCTACAAAGAAGTCTCGCTTCCCATCGGTCAAAAGGGCCATGCTGAATAAAGTGTCAAAACCAGAAATGCAGGGCAGGCCATGAGGAAACGGGAGCCTTGTTACGATGATGGGCGGGATGTAAATTGCCAACAGCCACTCTGGAGAAGTGTACGATGTGTCCTGAAACATCTAAAAAACTCAGCTTAGAGAGCATAGGGCACTTCCACTCATGGGCGTATAAAGTGGGAAAATTAAAAACCAGCAAGACACAGGCACCCCAAAGTTTAGGGCTGCTCTGTTGACAAGAACCTCCAACTTCGTTACACCTTAAATATCCCAGGAAAGAGAAAAATGGATAAAGAAGTTGTGGTCCTTATGTACAATGGAATATCACTCAGCCATGAAATCAACGTCATAAGGCTAGTAGCAGCATGATGAGTGGATTTAGGTACGACGATTCTAAGTGAAATAAGTCACACAGAAAAAGACACTTATCATAAGATATCACTTATAGAGGGAATGAAAAAATCGCTACCCTTGAACTGAATTACAAAACAGAACAGAGTCACACGTTTAGAAAACACACAATGGCTGCTTAACGGGAAAGGTGAGGTGGGGTGATGAATAAAACAAGGGTTTCAAATTAGCTCAGATACCGTTCCATAAACCCAATATGTACTAGACAAGACCTACTCCTTGCTCAGTGAATTGGACTCAAAACCCCCTATTCCCGGCCCAAGAATATATCTGACTAGTAAGAATCTTAAAACCTATGTATTGATATCTCTCTGTAAGTGAGTCAAGTGGGTGTGAAGTGACATAAACACAGCAGTGAAAAGCAGCTAAACCCCATTATAAAAATCAATTACTTTTAAAAACCTGTGAAACAAAGACAGTGAAAGAGAGAGAAATTCTTACAAAATTCGTTCAGGGGCTGTGATGCCACCTGGATTGACCATGTATAGACCCACAGCTGATTGAGACATAAGGGTGGACACTCTTGGGGCTGAGAGGTTTGGTGAGGTTGGGTGAGGAAACGCAGACCCTTTAAAGTAATACTGCGTGGTACCCATCCCATGGGTCCCAAATCTCCAGGTTCAAGGGCATCTTCCTACATCGAAAACATGCATGAGAAACCCAGAAGATGGTACACCGTGTGATCGCGAAAGGTTTCTAAAACGCACCTCATTTCTCATCTCCTTGTGCTCGGGTTCGCCATTCCAGCTGCTTTACTAGCAATCTCCCTCCTTGGAGAATCAGCACCTTTAACCTCCTGTTCCGTACAGGTTGCAATTTGTCCTGAGGATGAACGGGAAGAGGGGAAAACAATGAGAGACTAGCTCTAGGTGTTGAGACAGGCACAGGTCACTCTATTTTCCCATCAGGAAGAAGAATTAACCACAGGCTCAGCCTGCCGCCCGGGACCAGAATAGGGCCTGAAGCAATCCTGCGCTTTTGCGGCCAGCTCCCAAGAAAGCGAGTTGAAAAATGGAGCTCAGGGGCACTGCAATTCACAAACCTGCAGACTTATAAATGATCACTCTCGTCCACAAATATATTGAGGGAAGGCAACGAAGAGGATTTGAAAGCAAGGCAGAATTGCAGGAAACAGATTTCAGGAGGGAGATTCGAATCGCCTTTAAAGCACAAGAAAAGCGGCAAAACCTCGACAATGATGCCCTTGGCCAAAAACGGCGTATGCGTTTTTTCCTGAATATATTCAGGAAAAAACGCATACGCCGTTTTTGGCCAAGCAAGCAACCTGGAAAGGCAAATCAGCGCTACAAAGAAGTCTCGCTTCCGATCGGTCAAAAGGGCCAAGCTGAATAAAGTGTCAAAACCAGAAATGCAGGGCAGGCCATGGAGAAACGGGAGCCTTGCTACGCTGATGGGCGGGATGTAAATTGCCAACAGCCACTCTGGAGAAGTGTACGGTGTGTCCTGAAACATCTAAAAAACTCAGCTTAGAGAGCATAGGGCACTTCCACTCATGGGCGTATAAATTGGGAAAACTAAAAATCAGCAAGACACAGGCACCCCAACGTTTAGGGCTGCTCTGTTGACAAGAACCTCCACTTCGTTACACCTTAAATATCTCAGGAAAGAGAAAGATGGATAAATAAGTTGTGGTCCTTATGTACAATGGAATATCACTCAGCCATGAAATCAACGTCATAAGGCTTGTAGCAGCATGATGAGAGGATTTAGGTACGACGATTCTAAGTAAAATAAGTCACAGAGAAAAAGACACTTATCATAAGATATCACTTATAGAGGGAATGTAAAAACCGCTACCCTTGAACTGAATTACAAAACAGAACAGAGTCACACGTTTAGAAAACACACTATGGTTGCTTAACGGGAAAGGTGAGGTGGGGTGATGCATAAAACAAGGGTTTCAAATTGGCTCAGATACCGTTCCATAAACCCAATATGTAATAGACAAGACCTACTCCTTGCTCAGTGAATTGGACTCGACACCCCCTATTCACGGCCCAAGAATATATCTGACTAGTAAGAATCTTAAAACCTATGTATTGATATCTCTCTGTAAGTGAGTCAAGTGGGTGTAAAGTGACATAAACACAGCAGTGAAAAGCAGCTAAACCCCATTATAAAAATCAATTACTTTTAAAAACCTGTGAAACAAAGACAGTGAAAGAGAGAGAAATTCTTACAAAATTCGTTCAGGGGCTGTGATGCCACCTGGATTGACCATGTATAGACCCACAGCTGATTGAGACATAAGGGTGGACACTCTTGGGGCTGAGAGGTTTGGTGAGGTTGGGTGAGGAAACGCAGACCCTTTAAAGTAATACTGCGTGGTACCCATCCCATGGGTCCCAAATCTCCAGGTTCAAGGGCATCTTCCTACATCGAAAACATGCATGAGAAACCCAGAAGATGGTACACCGTGTGATCGCGAAAGGTTTCTAAAACGCACCTCATTTCTCATCTCCTTGTGCTCGGGTTCGCCATTCCAGCCGCTTTACTAGCAATCTCCCTCCTTGGAGAATCAGCACCTTTAACCTCCTGTTCCGTACAGGTTGCAATTTGTCCTGAGGATGAACGGGAAGAGGGGAAAACAATGAGAGACTAGCTCTAGGTGTTGAGACAGGCACAGGTCACTCTATTTTCCCATCAGGAAGAAGAATTAACCACAGGCTCAGCCTGCCGCCCGGGACCAGAATAGGGCCTGAAGCAATCCTGCGCTTTTGCGGCCAGCTCCCAAGAAAGCGAGTTGAAAAATGGAGCTCAGGGGCACTGCAATTCACAAACCTGCAGACTTATAAATGATCACTCTCGTCCACAAATATATTGAGGGAAGGGAACGAAGAGGATTTGAAAGCAAGGCAGAATTGCAGGAAACAGATTTCAGGAGGGAGATTCGAATCGCCTTTAAAGCACAAGAAAAGCGGCAAAACCTCGACAATGATGCCCTTGGCCAAAAACGGCGTATGCGTTTTTTCCTGAATATATTCAGGAAAAAACGCATACGCCGTTTTTGGCCAAGCAAGCAACCTGGAAAGGCAAATCAGCGCTACAAAGAAGTCTCGCTTCCGATCGGTCAAAAGGGCCAAGCTGAATAAAGTGTCAAAACCAGAAATGCAGGGCAGGCCATGGAGAAACGGGAGCCTTGCTACGCTGATGGGCGGGATGTAAATTGCCAACAGCCACTCTGGAGAAGTGTACGGTGTGTCCTGAAACATCTAAAAAACTCAGCTTAGAGAGCATAGGGCACTTCCACTCATGGGCGTATAAATTGGGAAAACTAAAAATCAGCAAGACACAGGCACCCCAACGTTTAGGGCTGCTCTGTTGACAAGAACCTCCACTTCGTTACACCTTAAATATCTCAGGAAAGAGAAAGATGGATAAATAAGTTGTGGTCCTTATGTACAATGGAATATCACTCAGCCATGAAATCAACGTCATAAGGCTTGTAGCAGCATGATGAGAGGATTTAGGTACGACGATTCTAAGTGAAATAAGTCACAGAGAAAAAGACACTTATCATAAGATATCACTTATAGAGGGAATGTAAAAACCGCTACCCTTGAACTGAATTACAAAACAGAACAGAGTCACACGTTTAGAAAACACACTATGGTTGCTTAACGGGAAAGGTGAGGTGGGGTGATGCATAAAACAAGGGTTTCAAATTGGCTCAGATACCGTTCCATAAACCCAATATGTAATAGACAAGACCTACTCCTTGCTCAGTGAATTGGACTCGACACCCCCTATTCACGGCCCAAGAATATATCTGACTAGTAAGAATCTTAAAACCTATGTATTGATATCTCTCTGTAAGTGAGTCAAGTGGGTGTAAAGTGACATAAACACAGCAGTGAAAAGCAGCTAAACCCCATTATAAAAATCAATTACTTTTAAAAACCTGTGAAACAAAGACAGTGAAAGAGAGAGAAATTCTTACAAAATTCGTTCAGGGGCTGTGATGCCACCTGGATTGACCATGTATAGACCCACAGCTGATTGAGACATAAGGGTGGACACTCTTGGGGCTGAGAGGTTTGGTGAGGTTGGGTGAGGAAACGCAGACCCTTTAAAGTAATACTGCGTGGTACCCATCCCATGGGTCCCAAATCTCCAGGTTCAAGGGCATCTTCCTACATCGAAAACATGCATGAGAAACCCAGAAGATGGTACACCGTGTGATCGCGAAAGGTTTCTAAAACGCACCTCATTTCTCATCTCCTTGTGCTCGGGTTCGCCATTCCAGCTGCTTTACTAGCAATCTCCCTCCTTGGAGAATCAGCACCTTTAACCTCCTGTTCCGTACAGGTTGCAATTTGTCCTGAGGATGAACGGGAAGAGGGGAAAACAATGAGAGACTAGCTCTAGGTGTTGAGACAGGCACAGGTCACTCTATTTTCCCATCAGGAAGAAGAATTAACCACAGGCTCAGCCTGCCGCCCGGGACCAGAATAGGGCCTGAAGCAATCCTGCGCTTTTGCGGCCAGCTCCCAAGAAAGCGAGTTGAAAAATGGAGCTCAGGGGCACTGCAATTCACAAACCTGCAGACTTATAAATGATCACTCTCGTCCACAAATATATTGAGGGAAGGGAACGAAGAGGATTTGAAAGCAAGGCAGAATTGCAGGAAACAGATTTCAGGAGGGAGATTCGAATCGCCTTTAAAGCACAAGAAAAGCGGCAAAACCTCGACAATGATGCCCTTGGCCAAAAACGGCGTATGCGTTTTTTCCTGAATATATTCAGGAAAAAACGCATACGCCGTTTTTGGCCAAGCAAGCAACCTGGAAAGGCAAATCAGCGCTACAAAGAAGTCTCGCTTCCCATCGGTCAAAAGGGCCAAGCTGAATAAAGTGTCAAAACCAGAAATGCAGGGCAGGCCATGGAGAAACGGGAGCCTTGCTACGCTGATGGGCGGGATGTAAATTGCCAACAGCCACTCTGGAGAAGTGTACGGTGTGTCCTGAAACATCTAAAAAACTCAGCTTAGAGAGCATAGGGCACTTCCACTCATGGGCGTATAAATTGGGAAAACTAAAAATCAGCAAGACACAGGCACCCCAACGTTTAGGGCTGCTCTGTTGACAAGAACCTCCACTTCGTTACACCTTAAATATCTCAGGAAAGAGAAAGATGGATAAATAAGTTGTGGTCCTTATGTACAATGGAATATCACTCAGCCATGAAATCAACGTCATAAGGCTTGTAGCAGCATGATGAGAGGATTTAGGTACGACGATTCTAAGTGAAATAAGTCACAGAGAAAAAGACACTTATCATAAGATATCACTTATAGAGGGAATGTAAAAACCGCTACCCTTGAACTGAATTACAAAACAGAACAGAGTCACACGTTTAGAAAACACACTATGGTTGCTTAACGGGAAAGGTGAGGTGGGGTGATGCATAAAACAAGGGTTTCAAATTGGCTCAGATACCGTTCCATAAACCCAATATGTAATAGACAAGACCTACTCCTTGCTCAGTGAATTGGACTCAACACCCCCTATTCACGGCCCAAGAATATATCTGACTAGTAAGAAATTTAAAACCTATGTATTGATATCTCTCTGTAAGTGAGTCAAGTGGGTGTAAAGTGGCATAAACACAGCAGTGAAAAGCAGCTAAACCCCATTATAAAAATCAATTACTTTTAAAAACCTGTGAAAAAAAGACAGTGAAAGAGAGAGAAATTCTTACAAAATTCGTTTAGGGGCAGTTATGCTACCTGGATTGACCATATCTAGACCCACAGCAGATTGAGACATAAGGGTGGACACTCTTGGGGCTGAGAGGTTTGGTGAGGTTGGGTGAGCAAACGCAGACCCTTTAAAGTAATACTGCGTGGTACCCATCCCATGGGTCCCAAATCTCCAGGTTCAAGGGCATCTTCCTACATCGAAAACATGCATGAGAAACCCAGAAGATGGTACACTGTGTGATCGGGAAAGGTTTCTAAAACGCACCTCATTTTTCATGTCCTTGTGCTCGGGTTCGCCATTCCAGCCGCATTACTAGCAATCTCCCTCCTTGGAGAATCAGCACCTTTAACCTCCTGTTCCGTACAGGTTGCAATTTGTCCTGAGGATGAACGGGAAGAAGGGGGAACCAATGAGAGACTAGCTCTAGGTGTTGGGACAGGCACAGGTCACTCTATTTTCCCATCAGGAAGAAGAATTAAGCACAGGCTCAGCCTTCCGCCCGGGACCAGAATAGGGCCTGAAGCAATCCTGCGCTTTTGCGGCCAGCTCCCAAGAAAGCGAGTTGAAAAATGGAGCTCAGGGGCACTGCAATTCACAAACCTGCAGACTTATAAATGACCACTCTCGTCCACAAATATATTGAGGGAAGGCAACGAAGAGGATTTGAAAGCAAGGCAGAATTGCAGGAAACAGATTTCAGGAGGGAGATTCGAATCGCCTTTAAAGCACAGGAAAAGCGGGAAAACCTCGACAATGATGCCCTTGGCCAAAAAGGGCGTATGCGTTTTTTCCTGAATATATTCAGGAAAAAACGCATACGCCCTTTTTGGCCAAGCAAGCAACCTGGAAAGGCAAATCAGCGCTACAAAGAAGTCTCGCTTCCCATCGGTCAAAAGGGCCATGCTGAATAAAGTGTCAAAACCAGAAATGCAGGGCAGGCCATGGAGAAACGGGAGGCTTGCTACGCTAATGGGCGGGATGTAAATTGCCAACAGCCACTCTGGAGAAGTGTACGGTGTGTCCTGAAACATCTAAAAAACTCAGCTTAGAGAGCATAGGGCACTTCCACTCATGGGCGTATAAATTGGGAAAACTAAAAATCAGCAAGACACAGGCACCCCAACGTTTAGGGCTGCTCTGTTGACAAGAACCTCCACTTCGTTACACCTTAAATATCTCAGGAAAGAGAAAAATGGATAAAGATGTTGTGGTCCTTATGTACAATGGAATATCACTCAGCCATGAAATCAACGTCATAAGGCTAGTAGCAGCATGATGAGTGGATTTAGGTCCGACGATTCTAAGTGAAATAAGTCACACAGAAAAAGACACTTATCATAAGATATCACTTATAGAGGGAATGTAAAAACCGCTACCCTTGAACTGAATTACAAAACAGAACAGAGTCACACGTTTAGAAAACACACTATGGCTGCTTAACGGGAAAGGTGATGTGGGGCGATGCATAAAACAAGGGTTTCAAATTAGCTCAGATACCGTTCCATAAACCCAATATGTACTAGACAAGACCTACTCCTTGCTCAGTGAATTGGACTCAACACCCCCTATTCACGGCCCAAGAATATATCTGACTAGTAAGAATCTTAAAACCTATGTATTGATATCTCTCTGTAAGTGAGTCAAGTGGGTGTAAAGTGGCATAAACACAGCAGTGAAAAGCAGCTAAACCCCATTATAAAAATCAATTACTTTTAAAAACCTGTGAAAAAAAGACAGTGAAAGAGAGAGAAATTCTTACAAAATTCGTTTAGGGGCAGTTATGCTACCTGGATTGACCATATCTAGACCCACAGCAGATTGAGACATAAGGGTGGACACTCTTGGGGCTGAGAGGTTTGGTGAGGTTGGGTGAGCAAACGCAGACCCTTTCAAGTAATACTGCGTGGTACCCATCCCATGGGTCCCAAATCTCCAGGTTCAAGGGCATCTTCCTACATCGAAAACATGCATGAGAAACCCAGAAGATGGTACACTTTGTGATCGGGAAAGGTTTCTAAAACGCACCTCATTTTTCATGTCCTTGTGCTCGGGTTCGCCATTCCAGCCGCATTACTAGCAATCTCCCTCCTTGGAGAATCAGCACCTTTAACCTCCTGTTCCGTACAGGTTGCAATTTGTCCTGAGGATGAACGGGAAGAGGGGAAAACAATGAGAGACTAGCTCTACGTGTTGGGACAGGCACAGGTCACTCTATTTTCCCATCAGGAAGAAGAATTAACCACAGGCTCAGCCTGCCGCCCGGGACCAGAATAGGGCCTGAAGCAATCCTGCGCTTTTGCGGCCAGCTCCCAAGAAAGCGAGTTGAAAAATGGAGCTCAGGGGCACTGCAATTCACAAACCTGCAGACTTATAAATGACCACTCTCGTCCACAAATATATTGAGGGAAGGCAACGAAGAGGATTTGAAAGCAAGGCAGAATTGCAGGAAACAGATTTCAGGAGGGAGATTCGAATCGCCTTTAAAGCACAGGAAAAGCGGGAAAACCTCGACAATGATGCCCTTGGCCAAAAAGGGCGTATGCGTTTTTTCCTGAATATATTCAGGAAAAAACGCATACGCCCTTTTTGGCCAAGCAAGCAACCTGGAAAGGCAAATCAGCGCTACAAAGAAGTCTCGCTTCCCATCGGTCAAAAGGGCCATGCTGAATAAAGTGTCAAAACCAGAAATGCAGGGCAGGCCATGGAGAAACGGGAGGCTTGCTACGCTAATGGGCGGGATGTAAATTGCCAACAGCCACTCTGGAGAAGTGTACGGTGTGTCCTGAAACATCTAAAAAACTCAGCTTAGAGAGCATAGGGCACTTCCACTCATGGGCGTATAAATTGGGAAAACTAAAAATCAGCAAGACACAGGCACCCCAACGTTTAGGGCTGCTCTGTTGACAAGAACCTCCACTTCGTTACACCTTAAATATCTCAGGAAAGAGAAAAATGGATAAAGATGTTGTGGTCCTTATGTACAATGGAATATCACTCAGCCATGAAATCAACGTCATAAGGCTAGTAGCAGCATGATGAGTGGATTTAGGTCCGACGATTCTAAGTGAAATAAGTCACACAGAAAAAGACACTTATCATAAGATATCACTTATAGAGGGAATGTAAAAACCGCTACCCTTGAACTGAATTACAAAACAGAACAGAGTCACACGTTTAGAAAACACACTATGGCTGCTTAACGGGAAAGGTGAGGTGGAGTGATGCATAAAACAAGGGTTTCAAATTAGCTCAGATACCGTTCAATAAACCCAATATGTAATAGACAAGACCTACTCCTTGCTCAGTGAATTGGACTCAACACCCCCTATTCACGGCCCAAGAATATACCTGACTAGCAAGAATCTTAAAACCTATGTATTGATATCTCTCTGTAAGTGAGTCAAGTGGGTGTAAAGTGGCATAAACACAGCAGTGAAAAGCAGCTAAACCCCATTATAAAAATCAATTACTTTTAAAAACCTGTGAAAAAAAGACAGTGAAAGAGAGAGAAATTCTTACAAAATTCGTTTAGGGGCAGTGATGCTACCTGGATTGACCATATCTAGACCCACAGCAGATTGAGACATAAGAGTGGACACTCTTGGGGCTCAGAGGTTTGCTGAGGTTGGGGGAGGAAACGCAGACCCTTTAAAGTAATATTGCGTGGTACCCATCCCATGGGTCCCAAATCTCCAGGTTCAAGGGCATCTTCCTACATCGAAAACATGCATGAGAAACCCAGAAGATGGCACACTGTGTGATCGGGAAAGGTTTCTAAAACGCACCTCATTTCTCATCTCCTTGTGCTCGAATTCGCCATTCCAGCTGCTTTACTAGCAGTCTCCCTCATTGGAGAATCAGCACCTTTAACCTCCTGTTCCGTACAGGTTGCAATTTGTCCTGAGGATGAACGGGAAAAGGGGGAAACAATGAGAGTCTAGCTCTAGGTGTTGGGACAGGCACAGGTCACTCTATTTTCCCATCAGGAAGAAGAATTAAGCACAGGCTCAGCCTGCCGCCCGGAACCAGAATAGGGCCTGAAGCAATCCTGCGCGTTTGCGGCCAGCTCCCAAGAAAGCGAGTTGAAAAATGGAGCTCAGGGGCACTGCAATTCACAAACCTGCAGACTTATAAATGACCACTCTCGTCCACAAATATATTGAGGGAAGGCAACGAAGAGGATTTGAAAGCAAGGCAGAATTGCAGGAAACAGATTTCAGGAGGGAGATTCGAATCGCCTTTAAAGCACAGGAAAAGCGGCAAAACCTCGACAATGATGCCCTTGGCCAAAAAGGGCGTATGCGTTTTTTCCTGAATATATTCAGGAAAAAACGCATACGCCCTTTTTGGCCAAGCAAGCAACCTGGAAAGGCAAATCAGCGCTACAAAGAAGTCTCGCTTCCCATCGGTCAAAAGGGCCATGCTGAATAAAGTGTCAAAACCAGAAATGCAGGGCAGGCCATGGAGAAACGGGAGCCTTGCTACGCTGATGGGCGGGATGTAAATTGCCAACAGCCACTCTGGAGAAGTGTACGGTGTGTCCTGAAACATCTAAAAAACTCAGCTTAGAGAGCATAGGGCACTTCCACTCATGGGCGTATAAATTGGGAAAACTAAAAATCAGCAAGACACAGGCACCCCAACGTTTAGGGCTGCTCTGTTGACAAGAACCTCCACTTCGTTACACCTTAAATATCTCAGGATAGAGAAAAATGGATAAATAAGTTGTGGTCCTTATGTACAATGGAATATCACTCAGCCATGAAATCAACGTCATAAGGCTAGTAGCAGCATGATGAGTGGATTTAGGTACGACGATTCTATGTGAAATAAGTCACACAGAAAAAGAAACTTATCATAAGATATCACTTATAGAGGGAATGTAAAAACCGCTACCCTTGAACTGAATTACAAAACAGAACAGAGTCACACGTTTAGAAAACACACTATGGCTGCTTAACGGGAAAGGTGAGGTGGGGTGATGCATAAAACAAGGGTTTCAAATTAGCTCAGATACCGTTCCATAAACCCAATATGTACTAGACAAGACCTACTCCTTGCTCAGTGAATTGGACTCAACACCCCCTATTCACGGCCCAAGAATATATCTGACTAGTAAGAATCTTAAAACCTATGTATTGATATCTCTCTGTAAGTGAGTCAAGTGGGTGTAAAGTGGCATAAACACAGCAGTGAAAAGCAGCTAAACCCCATTATAAAAATCAATTACTTTTAAAGATCTGTGAAAAAAAGACAGTGAAAGAGAGAGAAATTCTTACAAAATTCGTTTAGGGGCAGTTATGCTACCTGGATTGACCATATCTAGACCCACAGCAGATTGAGACATAAGGGTGGACACTCTTGGGGCTGAGAGGTTTGGTGAGGTTGGGTGAGCAAACGCAGACCCTTTAAAGTAATACTGCGTGGTACCCATCCCATGGGTCCCAAATCTCCAGGTTCAAGGGCATCTTCCTACATCGAAAACATGCATGAGAAACCCAGAAGATGGTACACTGTGTGATCGGGAAAGGTTTCTAAAACGCACCTCATTTCTCATCTCCTTGTGCTCGAATTCGCCATTCCAGCTGCTTTACTAGCAGTCTCCCTCATTGGAGAATCAGCACCTTTAACCTCCTGTTCCGTACAGGTTGCAATTTGTCCTGAGGATGAACGGGAAAAGGGGGAAACAATGAGAGTCTAGCTCTAGGTGTTGGGACAGGCACAGGTCACTCTATTTTCCCATCAGGAAGAAGAATTAAGCACAGGCTCAGCCTGCCGCCCGGAACCAGAATAGGGCCTGAAGCAATCCTGCGCGTTTGCGGCCAGCTCCCAAGAAAGCGAGTTGAAAAATGGAGCTCAGGGGCACTGCAATTCACAAACCTGCAGACTTATAAATGACCACTCTCGTCCACAAATATATTGAGGGAAGGCAACGAAGAGGATTTGAAAGCAAGGCAGAATTGCAGGAAACAGATTTCAGGAGGGAGATTCGAATCGCCTTTAAAGCACAGGAAAAGCGGCAAAACCTCGACAATGATGCCCTTGGCCAAAAAGGGCGTATGCGTTTTTTCCTGAATATATTCAGGAAAAAACGCATACGCCCTTTTTGGCCAACCAACCAACCTGGAAAGGCAAATCAGCGCTACAAAGAAGTCTCGCTTCCCATCGGTCAAAAGGGCCATGCTGAATAAAGTGTCAAAACCAGAAATGCAGGGCAGGCCATGGAGAAACGGGAGCCTTGCTACGCTGATGGGCGGGATGTAAATTGCCAACAGCCACTCTGGAGAAGTGTACGGTGTGTCCTGAAACATCTAAAAAACTCAGCTTAGAGAGCATAGGGCACTTCCACTCATGGGCGTATAAATTGGGAAAACTAAAAATCAGCAAGACACAGGCACCCCAACGTTTAGGGCTGCTCTGTTGACAAGAACCTCCACTTCGTTACACCTTAAATATCTCAGGATAGAGAAAAATGGATAAATAAGTTGTGGTCCTTATGTACAATGGAATATCACTCAGCCATGAAATCAACGTCATAAGGCTAGTAGCAGCATGATGAGTGGATTTAGGTACGACGATTCTAAGTGAAATAAGTCACACAGAAAAAGAAACTTATCATAAGATATCACTTATAGAGGGAATGTAAAAACCGCTACCCTTGAACTGAATTACAAAACAGAACAGAGTCACACGTTTAGAAAACACACTATGGCTGCTTAACGGGAAAGGTGAGGTGGGGTGATGCATAAAACAAGGGTTTCAAATTAGCTCAGATACCGTTCCATAAACCCAATATGTACTAGACAAGACCTACTCCTTGCTCAGTGAATTGGACTCAACACCCCCTATTCACGGCCCAAGAATATATCTGACTAGTAAGAATCTTAAAACCTATGTATTGATATCTCTCTGTAAGTGAGTCAAGTGGGTGTAAAGTGGCATAAACACAGCAGTGAAAAGCAGCTAAACCCCATTATAAAAATCAATTACTTTTAAAGATCTGTGAAAAAAAGACAGTGAAAGAGAGAGAAATTCTTACAAAATTCGTTTAGGGGCAGTTATGCTACCTGGATTGACCATATCTAGACCCACAGCAGATTGAGACATAAGGGTGGACACTCTTGGGGCTGAGAGGTTTGGTGAGGTTGGGTGAGCAAACGCAGACCCTTTAAAGTAATACTGCGTGGTACCCATCCCATGGGTCCCAAATCTCCAGGTTCAAGGGCATCTTCCTACATCGAAAACATGCATGAGAAACCCAGAAGATGGTACACTGTGTGATCGGGAAAGGTTTCTAAAACGCACCTCATTTTTCATGTCCTTGTGCTCGGGTTCGCCATTCCAGCCGCATTACTAGCAATCTCCCTCCTTGGAGAATCAGCACCTTTAACCTCCTGTTCCGTACAGGTTGCAATTTGTCCTGAGGATGAACGGGAAGAAGGGGGAACCAATGAGAGACTAGCTCTAGGTGTTGGGACAGGCACAGGTCACTCTATTTTCCCATCAGGAAGAAGAATTAACCACAGGCTCAGCCTGCCGCCCGGGACCAGAATAGGGCCTGAAGCAATCCTGCGCGTTTGCGGCCATCTCCCAAGAAAGCGAGTTGAAAAATGGAGCTCAGGGGCACTGCAATTCACAAACCTGCAGACTTATAAATGATCACTCTCGTCCACAAATATATTGAGGGAAGACAACGAAGAGGATTTGAAAGCAAGGCAGAATTGCAGGAAACAGATTTCAGGAGGGAGATTCGAATCGCCTTTAAAGCACAGGAAAAGCGGCAAAACCTCGACAAGATGCCCTTGGCCAAAAGGGGCGTATGCGTTTTTTCCTGAATATATTCAGGAAAAAACGCATACGCCCCTTTTGGCCAACCAAGCAACCTGGAAAGGCAAATCAGTGCTACAAAGAAGTCTCGCTTCCCATCGGTCAAAAGGGCCATGCTGAATAAAGTGTCAAAATCAGAAATGCAGGACAGGCCATGGAGAAACGGGAGCCTTGCTACGCTGATGGGCGGGATGTAAATTGCCAACAGCCACTCTGGAGAAGTGTACGGTGTGTCCTGAAACATCTAAAAAACTCAGCTTAGAGAGCATAGGGCACTTCCACTCATGGGCGTATAAAGTGGGAAAATTAAAAACCAGCAAGACACAGGCACCCCAAAGTTTAGGGCTGCTCTGTTGACAAGAACCTCCACTTCGTTACACCTTAAATATCCCAGGAAAGAGAAAAATGGATAAAGAAGTAGTGGTCCTTATGTACAATGGAATATCACTCAGCCATGAAATCAACGTCATAAGGCTAGTAGCAGCATGATGAGTGGATTTAGGTACGACGATTCTAAGTGAAATAAGTCACACAGAAAAAGACACTTATCATAAGATATCACTTATAGAGGGAATGTAAAAACCGCTACCCTTGAACTGAATTACAAAACAGAACAGAGTCACACGTTTAGAAAACACACTATGGCTGCTTAACGGGAAAGGTGAGGTGGAGTGATGTATAAAACAAGGGTTTCAAATTAGCTCAGATACCGTTCAATAAACCCAATATGTAATAGACAAGACCTACTCCTTGCTCAGTGAATTGGACTCAACACCCCCTATTCACGGCCCAAGAATATACCTGACTAGCAAGAATCTTAAAACCTATGTATTGATATCTCTCTGTAAGTGAGTCAAGTGGGTGTAAAGTGGCATAAACACAGCAGTGAAAAGCAGCTAAACCCCATTATAAAAATCAATTACTTTTAAAAACCTGTGAAAAAAAGACAGTGAAAGAGAGAGAAATTCTTACAAAATTCGTTTAGGGGCAGTGATGCTACCTGGATTGACCATATCTAGACCCACAGCTGATTGAGACATAAGGGTGGACACTCTTGGGGCTGAGAGTTTTGCTGAGGTTGGGGGAGGAAACGCAGACCCTTTAAAGTAATACTGCGTGGTACCCATCCCATGGGTCCCAAATCTCCAGGTTCAAGGGCATCTTCCTACATCGAAAACATGCATGAGAAACCCAGAAGATGGCACACTGTGTGATCGGGAAAGGTTTCTAAAACGCACCTCATTTCTCATCTCCTTGTGCTCGAATTCGCCATTCCAGCTGCTTTACTAGCAGTCTCCCTCATTGGAGAATCAGCACCTTTAACCTCCTGTTCCGTACAGGTTGCAATTTGTCCTGAGGATGAACGGGAAAAGGGGGAAACAATGAGAGTCTAGCTCTAGGTGTTGGGACAGGCACAGGTCACTCTATTTTCCCATCAGGAAGAAGAATTAAGCACAGGCTCAGCCTGCCGCCCGGAACCAGAATAGGGCCTGAAGCAATCCTGCGCTTTTGCGGCCAGCTCCCAAGAAAGCGAGTTGAAAAATGGAGCTCAGGGGCACTGCAATTCACAAACCTGCAGACTTATAAATGACCACTCTCGTCCACAAATATATTGAGGGAAGGCAACGAAGAGGATTTGAAAGCAAGGCAGAATTGCAGGAAACAGATTTCAGGAGGGAGATTCGAATCGCCTTTAAAGCACAGGAAAAGCGGCAAAACCTCGACAATGATGCCCTTGGCCAAAAAGGGCGTATGCGTTTTTTCCTGAATATATTCAGGAAAAAACGCATACGCCCTTTTTGGCCAAGCAAGCAACCTGGAAAGGCAAATCAGCGCTACAAAGAAGTCTCGCTTCCCATCGGTCAAAAGGGCCATGCTGAATAAAGTGTCAAAACCAGAAATGCAGGGCAGGCCATGGAGAAACGGGAGCCTTGCTACGCTGATGGGCGGGATGTAAATTGCCAACAGCCACTCTGGAGAAGTGTACGGTGTGTCCTGAAACATCTAAAAAACTCAGCTTAGAGAGCATAGGGCACTTCCACTCATGGGCGTATAAATTGGGAAAACTAAAAATCAGCAAGACACAGGCACCCCAACGTTTAGGGCTGCTCTGTTGACAAGAACCTCCACTTCGTTACACCTTAAATATCTCAGGATAGAGAAAAATGGATAAATAAGTTGTGGTCCTCATGTACAATGGAATATCACTCAGCCATGAAAACAACGTCATAAGGCTAGTAGCAGCATGATGAGTGGATTTAGGTACGACGATTCTAAGTGAAATAAGTCACACAGAAAAAGACACTTATCATAAGATATCACTTATAGAGGGAATGTAAAAACCGCTACCCTTGAACTGAATTACAAAACAGAACAGAGTCACACGTTTAGAAAACACACTATGGCTGCTTAACGGGAAAGGTGAGGTGGGGTGATGCATAAAACAAGGGTTTCAAATTAGCTCAGATACCGTTCCATAAACCCAATATGTACTAGACAAGACCTACTCCTTGCTCAGTGAATTGGACTCAACACCCCCTATTCACGGCCCAAGAATATATCTGACTAGTAAGAATTTAAAACCTATGTATTGATATCTCTCTGTAAGTGAGTCAAGTGGGTGTAAAGTGGCATAAACACAGCAGTGAAAAGCAGCTAAACCCCATTATAAAAATCAATTACTTTTAAAGACCTGTGAAAAAAAGACAGTGAAAGAGAGAGAAATTCTTACAAAATTCTACCTGGATTGACCATATCTAGACCCTCAGCAGATTGAGACATAAGGGTGGACACTCTTGGGGCTGAGAGGTTTGGTGAGGTTGGGTGAGCAAACGCAGACCCTTTAAAGTAATACTGCGTGGTACCCATCCCATGGGTCCCAAATCTCCAGGTTCAAGGGCATCTTCCTACATCGAAAACATGCATGAGAAACCCAGAAGATGGTACACTGTGTGATCGGGAAAGGTTTCTAAAACGCACCTCATTTTTCATGTCCTTGTGCTCGGGTTCGCCATTCCAGCCGCATTACTAGCAATCTCCCTCCTTGGAGAATCAGCACCTTTAACCTCCTGTTCCGTACAGGTTGCAATTTGTCCTGAGGATGAACGGGAAGAAGGGGGAACCAATGAGAGACTAGCTCTAGGTGTTGGGACAGGCACAGGTCACTCTATTTTCCCATCAGGAAGAAGAATTAACCACAGGCTCAGCCTGCCGCCCGGGACCAGAATAGGGCCTGAAGCAATCCTGCGCGTTTGCGGCCAGCTCCCAAGAAAGCGAGTTGAAAAATGGAGCTCAGGGGCACTGCAATTCACAAACCTGCAGACTTATAAATGATCACTCTCGTCCACAAATATATTGAGGGAAGGCAACGAAGAGGATTTGAAAGCAAGGCAGAATTGCAGGAAACAGATTTCAGGATGGAGATTCGAATCGCCTTTAAAGCACAGGAAAAGCGGCAAAACCTCGACAAGATGCCCTTGGCCAAAAGGGGCGTATGCGTTTTTTCCTGAATATATTCAGGAAAAAACGCATACGCCCCTTTTGGCCAACCAAGCAACCTGGAAAGGCAAATCAGCGCTACAAAGAAGTCTCGCTTCCCATCAGTCAAAAGGGCCATGCTGAATAAAGTGTCAAAATCAGAAATGCAGGACAGGCCATGGAGAAACGGGAGCCTTGCTACGCTGATGGGCGGGATGTAAATTGCCAACAGCCACTCTGGAGAAGTGTACGGTGTGTCCTGAAACATCTAAAAAACTCAGCTTAGAGAGCATAGGGCACTTCCACTCATGGGCGTATAAAGTGGGAAAATTAAAAACCAGCAAGACACAGGCACCCCAAAGTTTAGGGCTGCTCTGTTGACAAGAACCTCCACTTCGTTACACCTTAAATATCCCAGGAAAGAGAAAAATGGATAAAGAAGTTGTGGTCCTTATGTACAATGGAATATCACTCAGCCATGAAATCAACGTCATAAGGCTAGTAGCAGCATGATGAGTGGATTTAGGTACGACGATTCTAAGTGAAATAAGTCACACAGAAAAAGACACTTATCATAAGATATCACTTATAGAGGGAATGTAAAAACCGCTACCCTTGAACTGAATTACAAAACAGAACAGAGTCACACGTTTAGAAAACACACTATGGCTGCTTAACGGGAAAGGTGAGGTGGAGTGATGCATAAAACAAGGGTTTCAAATTAGCTCAGATACCGTTCAATAAACCCAATATGTAATAGACAAGACCTACTCCTTGCTCAGTGAATTGGACTCAACACCCCCTATTCACGGCCCAAGAATATACCTGACTAGCAAGAATCTTAAAACCTATGTATTGATATCTCTCTGTAAGTGAGTCAAGTGGGTGTAAAGTGGCATAAACACAGCAGTGAAAAGCAGCTAAACCCCATTATAAAAATCAATTACTTTTAAAAACCTGTGAAAAAAAGACAGTGAAAGAGAGAGAAATTCTTACAAAATTCGTTTAGGGGCAGTGATGCTACCTGGATTGACCATATCTAGACCCACAGCTGATTGAGACATAAGGGTGGACACTCTTGGGGCTGAGAGGTTTGCTGAGGTTGGGGGAGGAAACGCAGACCCTTTAAAGTAATATTGCGTGGTACCCATCCCATGGGTCCCAAATCTCCAGGTTCAAGGGCATCTTCCTACATCGAAAACATGCATGAGAAACCCAGAAGATGGCACACTGTGTGATTGGGAAAGGTTTCTAAAACGCACCTCATTTCTCATCTCCTTGTGCTCGAATTCGCCATTCCAGCTGCTTTACTAGCAGTCTCCCTCATTGGAGAATCAGCACCTTTAACCTCCTGTTCCGTACAGGTTGCAATTTGTCCTGAGGATGAACGGGAAAAGGGGGAAACAATGAGAGTCTAGCTCTAGGTGTTGGGACAGGCACAGGTCACTCTATTTTCCCATCAGGAAGAAGAATTAAGCACAGGCTCAGCCTGCCGCCCGGAACCAGAATAGGGCCTGAAGCAATCCTGCGCTTTTGCGGCCAGCTCCCAAGAAAGCGAGTTGAAAAATGGAGCTCAGGGGCACTGCAATTCACAAACCTGCAGACTTATAAATGACCACTCTCGTCCACAAATATATTGAGGGAAGGCAACGAAGAGGATTTGAAAGCAAGGCAGAATTGCAGGAAACAGATTTCAGGAGGGAGATTCGAATCGCCTTTAAAGCACAGGAAAAGCGGCAAAACCTCGACAATGATGCCCTTGGCCAAAAAGGGCGTATGCGTTTTTTCCTGAATATATTCAGGAAAAAACGCATACGCCCTTTTTGGCCAAGCAAGCAACCTGGAAAGGCAAATCAGCGCTACAAAGAAGTCTCGCTTCCCATCGGTCAAAAGGGCCATGCTGAATAAAGTGTCAAAACCAGAAATGCAGGGCAGGCCATGGAGAAACGGGAGCCTTGCTACGCTGATGGGCGGGATGTAAATTGCCAACAGCCACTCTGGAGAAGTGTACGGTGTGTCCTGAAACATCTAAAAAACTCAGCTTAGAGAGCATAGGGCACTTCCACTCATGGGCGTATAAATTGGGAAAACTAAAAATCAGCAAGACACAGGCACCCCAACGTTTAGGGCTGCTCTGTTGACAAGAACCTCCACTTCGTTACACCTTAAATATCTCAGGATAGAGAAAAATGGATAAATAAGTTGTGGTCCTTATGTACAATGGAATATCACTCAGCCATGAAATCAACGTCATAAGGCTAGTAGCAGCATGATGAGTGGATTTAGGTACGACGATTCTAAGTGAAATAAGTCACACAGAAAAAGACACTTATCATAAGATATCACTTATAGAGGGAATGTAAAAACCGCTACCCTTGAACTGAATTACAAAACAGAACAGAGTCACACGTTTAGAAAACACACTATGGCTGCTTAACGGGAAAGGTGAGGTGGGGTGATGCATAAAACAAGGGTTTCAAATTAGCTCAGATACCGTTCCATAAACCCAATATGTACTAGACAAGACCTACTCCTTGCTCAGTGAATTGGACTCAACACCCCCTATTCACGGCCCAAGAATATATCTGACTAGTAAGAATTTAAAACCTATGTATTGATATCTCTCTGTAAGTGAGTCAAGTGGGTGTAAAGTGGCATAAACACAGCAGTGAAAAGCAGCTAAACCCCATTATAAAAATCAATTACTTTTAAAGACCTGTGAAAAAAAGACAGTGAAAGAGAGAGAAATTCTTACAAAATTCTACCTGGATTGACCATATCTAGACCCACAGCAGATTGAGACATAAGGGTGGACACTCTTGGGGCTGAGAGGTTTGGTGAGGTTGGGTGAGCAAACGCAGACCCTTTCAAGTAATACTGCGTGGTACCCATCCCATGGGTCCCAAATCTCCAGGTTCAAGGGCATCTTCCTACATCGAAAACATGCATGAGAAACCCAGAAGATGGTACACTGTGTGATCGGGAAAGGTTTCTAAAACGCACCTCATTTTTCATGTCCTTGTGCTCGGGTTCGCCATTCCAGCCGCATTACTAGCAATCTCCCTCCTTGGAGAATCAGCACCTTTAACCTCCTGTTCCGTACAGGTTGCAATTTGTCCTGAGGATGAACGGGAAGAAGGGGGAACCAATGAGAGACTAGCTCTAGGTGTTGGGACAGGCACAGGTCACTCTATTTTCCCATCAGGAAGAAGAATTAACCACAGGCTCAGCCTGCCGCCCGGGACCAGAATAGGGCCTGAAGCAATCCTGCGCGTTTGCGGCCAGCTCCCAAGAAAGCGAGTTGAAAAATGGAGCTCAGGGGCACTGCAATTCACAAACCTGCAGACTTATAAATGATCACTCTCGTCCACAAATATATTGAGGGAAGGCAACGAAGAGGATTTGAAAGCAAGGCAGAATTGCAGGAAACAGATTTCAGGAGGGAGATTCGAATCGCCTTTAAAGCACAGGAAAAGCGGCAAAACCTCGACAAGATGCCCTTGGCCAAAAGGGGCGTATGCGTTTTTTCCTGAATATATTCAGGAAAAAACGCATACGCCCCTTTTGGCCAACCAAGCAACCTGGAAAGGCAAATCAGCGCTACAAAGAAGTCTCGCTTCCCATCAGTCAAAAGGGCCATGCTGAATAAAGTGTCAAAATCAGAAATGCAGGACAGGCCATGGAGAAACGGGAGCCTTGCTACGCTGATGGGCGGGATGTAAATTGCCAACAGCCACTCTGGAGAAGTGTACGGTGTGTCCTGAAACATCTAAAAAACTCAGCTTAGAGAGCATAGGGCACTTCCACTCATGGGCGTATAAAGTGGGAAAATTAAAAACCAGCAAGACACAGGCACCCCAAAGTTTAGGGCTGCTCTGTTGACAAGAACCTCCACTTCGTTACACCTTAAATATCCCAGGAAAGAGAAAAATGGATAAAGAAGTTGTGGTCCTTATGTACAATGGAATATCACTCAGCCATGAAATCAACGTCATAAGGCTAGTAGCAGCATGATGAGTGGATTTAGGTACGACGATTCTAAGTGAAATAAGTCACACAGAAAAAGACACTTATCATAAGATATCACTTATAGAGGGAATGTAAAAACCGCTACCCTTGAACTGAATTACAAAACAGAACAGAGTCACACGTTTAGAAAACACACTATGGCTGCTTAACGGGAAAGGTGAGGTGGAGTGATGCATAAAACAAGGGTTTCAAATTAGCTCAGATACCGTTCAATAAACCCAATATGTAATAGACAAGACCTACTCCTTGCTCAGTGAATTGGACTCAACACCCCCTATTCACGGCCCAAGAATATACCTGACTAGCAAGAATCTTAAAACCTATGTATTGATATCTCTCTGTAAGTGAGTCAAGTGGGTGTAAAGTGGCATAAACACAGCAGTGAAAAGCAGCTAAACCCCATTATAAAAATCAATTACTTTTAAAAACCTGTGAAAAAAAGACAGTGAAAGAGAGAGAAATTCTTACAAAATTCGTTTAGGGGCAGTGATGCTACCTGGATTGACCATATCTAGACCCACAGCTGATTGAGACATAAGGGTGGACACTCTTGGGGCTGAGAGGTTTGCTGAGGTTGGGGGAGGAAACGCAGACCCTTTAAAGTAATATTGCGTGGTACCCATCCCATGGGTCCCAAATCTCCAGGTTCAAGGGCATCTTCCTACATCGAAAACATGCATGAGAAACCCAGAAGATGGCACACTGTGTGATTGGGAAAGGTTTCTAAAACGCACCTCATTTCTCATCTCCTTGTGCTCGAATTCGCCATTCCAGCTGCTTTACTAGCAGTCTCCCTCATTGGAGAATCAGCACCTTTAACCTCCTGTTCCGTACAGGTTGCAATTTGTCCTGAGGATGAACGGGAAAAGGGGGAAACAATGAGAGTCTAGCTCTAGGTGTTGGGACAGGCACAGGTCACTCTATTTTCCCATCAGGAAGAAGAATTAAGCACAGGCTCAGCCTGCCGCCCGGAACCAGAATAGGGCCTGAAGCAATCCTGCGCTTTTGCGGCCAGCTCCCAAGAAAGCGAGTTGAAAAATGGAGCTCAGGGGCACTGCAATTCACAAACCTGCAGACTTATAAATGACCACTCTCGTCCACAAATATATTGAGGGAAGGCAACGAAGAGGATTTGAAAGCAAGGCAGAATTGCAGGAAACAGATTTCAGGAGGGAGATTCGAATCGCCTTTAAAGCACAGGAAAAGAGGCAAAACCTCGACAATGATGCCCTTGGCCAAAAAGGGCGTATGCGTTTTTTCCTGAATATATTCAGGAAAAAACGCATACGCCCTTTTTGGCCAAGCAAGCAACCTGGAAAGGCAAATCAGCGCTACAAAGAAGTCTCGCTTCCCATCGGTCAAAAGGGCCATGCTGAATAAAGTGTCAAAACCAGAAATGCAGGGCAGGCCATGGAGAAACGGGAGCCTTGCTACGCTGATGGGCGGGATGTAAATTGCCAACAGCCACTCTGGAGAAGTGTACGGTGTGTCCTGAAACATCTAAAAAACTCAGCTTAGAGAGCATAGGGCACTTCCACTCATGGGCGTATAAATTGGGAAAACTAAAAATCAGCAAGACACAGGCACCCCAACGTTTAGGGCTGCTCTGTTGACAAGAACCTCCACTTCGTTACACCTTAAATATCTCAGGATAGAGAAAAATGGATAAATAAGTTGTGGTCCTTATGTACAATGGAATATCACTCAGCCATGAAATCAACGTCATAAGGCTAGTAGCAGCATGATGAGTGGATTTAGGTACGACGATTCTAAGTGAAATAAGTCACACAGAAAAAGAAACTTATCATAAGATATCACTTATAGAGGGAATGTAAAAACCGCTACCCTTGAACTGAATTACAAAACAGAACAGAGTCACACGTTTAGAAAACACACTATGGCTGCTTAACGGGAAAGGTGAGGTGGGGTGATGCATAAAACAAGGGTTTCAAATTAGCTCAGATACCGTTCCATAAACCCAATATGTACTAGACAAGACCTACTCCTTGCTCAGTGAATTGGACTCAAAACCCCCTATTCACGGCCCAAGAATATATCTAACTAGTAAGAATCTTAAAACCTATGTATTGATATCTCTCTGTAAGTGAGTCATGTGGGTGTAAAGTGACATAAACACAGCAGTGAAAAGCAGCTAAACCCCATTATAAAAATCAATTACTTTTAAAATCTTGTGAAAAAAAGACAGTGAAAGAGAGAGAAATTCTTACAACATTCGTTTAGGGGAAGTTATGCTACCTTGATTGACCATATCTAGACCCACAGCTGATTGAGACATAAGGGTGGACACTCTTGGGGCTGAGAGGTTTGGTGAGGTTGGGTGAGGAAACGCAGACCCTTTAAAGTAATACTGCGTGGTACCCATCCCATGGGTCCCATATCTCCAGGTTCAAGGGCATCTTCCTACATCGAAAACATGCATGAGAAACCCAGAAGATGGTACACTATGTGATCGAGAAAGGTTTCTAAAACGCACCTCATTTCTCATCTCCTTGTGCTCGGGTCCGCCATTCCAGCCGCTTTACTAGCAACCTCCCTCCTTGGAGAATCATCACCTTTAACCTCCTGTTCCGTACAGGTTGCAATTTGTCCTGAGGATGAACGGGAAGAGGGGAAAACAATGAGAGACCAGCTCTACGTGTTGGGACAGGCACAGGTCACTCTATTTTCCCATCAGGAAGAAGAATTAAGCACAGGCTCAGCCTGCCGCCCGGGACCAGAATAGGGCCTGAAGCAATCCTGCGCTTTTGCGGCCAGCTCCCAAGAAAGCGAGTTGAAAAATGGAGCTCAGGGGCACTGCAATTCACAAACCTGCAGACTTATAAATGATCACTCTCGTCCACAAATATATTGAGGGAAGGCAACGAAGAGGATTTGAAAGCAAGGCAGAATTGCAGGAAACAGATTTCAGGAGGGAGATTCGAATCGCCTTTAAAGCACAGGAAAAGCGGCAAAACCTCGTCAATGATGCCCTTGGCCAAAAAGGGCGTATGCGTTTTTTCCTGAATATATTCCGGAAAAAACGCATACGCCCTTTTTGGCCAACCAAGCAACCTGGAAAGGCAAATCAGCGCTACAAAGAAGTCTCACTTCCCATCGGTCAAAAGGGCCATGCTGAATAAAGTGTCAAAACCAGAAATGCAGGACAGGCCATGTAGAAACGGGAGCCTTGCTACGCTGATGGGCGGGATGTAAATTGCCAACAGCCACTCTGGAGAAGTGTACGGTGTGTCCTGAAACATCTAAAAAACTCAGGTTAGAGAGCATAGGGCACTTCCACTCATGGGCGTATAAAGTGGGAAAATTAAAAACCAGCAAGACACAGGCACCCCAAAGTTTAGGGCTGCTCTGTTGACAAGAACCTCCAACTTCGTTACACCTTAAATATCCCAGGAAAGAGAAAAATGGATAAAGATGTTGTGGTCCTTATGTACAATGGAATATCACTCAGCCATGAAATCAACGTCATAAGGCTAGTAGCAGCATGATGAGTGGATTTAGGTACGACGATTCTAAGTGAAATAAGTCACACAGAAAAAGACACTTTTCATAAGATGTCACTTATAGAGGGAATGTAAAAACCGCTACCCTTGAACTGAATTACAAAACAGAACAGAGTCACACGTTTAGAAAACACACTATGGCTGCTTAATGGGAAAGGTGAGGTGGGGTGATGCATAAAACAAGGGTTTCAAATTAGCTCAGATACCGTTCGATAAACCCAATATGTACTAGACAAGACCTACTCCTTGCTCAGTGAATTGGACTCAACACCCCCTATTCACGGCCCAAGAATATATCTGACTAGTAAGAATCTTAAAACCTATGTATTGATATCTCTCTGTAAGTGAGTCAAGTGGGTGTGAAGTGACATAAACACAGCAGTGAAAAGCAGCTAAACCCCATTATAAAAATCAATTACTTTTAAAAACCTGTGAAAAAAAGACAGTGAAAGAGAGAGAAATTCTTACAAAATTCGTTTAGGGGCAGTTATGCTACCTGGATTGACCATATCTAGACCCACAGCTGATTGAGACATAAGGGTGGACACTCTTGGTGCTGAGAGGTTTGGTGAGGTTGGGTGAGGAAACGCAGACCCTTTAAAGTAATACTGCGTGGTACCCATCCCATGGGTTCCAAATCTCCAGGTTCAAGGGCATCTTCCTACATCGAAAACATGCATGAGAAACCCAGAAGATGGTACACCGTGTGATCGCGAAAGGTTTCTAAAACGCACCTCATTTCTCATCTCCTTGTGCTCGGGTTCGCCATTCCAGCTGCTTTACTAGCAATCTCCCTCCTTGGAGAATCAGCACCTTTAACCTCCTGTTCCGTACAGGTTGCAATTTGTCCTGAGGATGAACAAAAGAAGGGGGAAACAATGAGAGACTAGCTCTAGGTGTTGGGACAGGCACAGGTCACTCTATTTTCCCATCAGGAAGAATAATTAAGCACAGGCTCAGCCTTCCGCCCGGGACCAGAATAGGGCCTGAAGCAATCCTGCGCTTTTGCGGCCAGCTCCCAAGAAAGCGAGTTGAAAAATGGAGCTCAGGGGCACTGCAATTCACAAACCTGCAGACTTATAAATGACCGCTCTCGTCCACAAATATATTGAGGGAAGGCAACGAAGAGGATTTGAAAGCAAGGCAGAATTGCAGGAAACAGATTTCAGGAGGGAGATTCGAATCGCCTTTAAAGCACAGGAAAAGCGGCAAAACCTCGACAATGATGCCCTTGGCCAAAAAGGGCGTATGCGTTTTTTCCTGAATATATTCAGGAAAAAACGCATATGCCCTTTTTGGCGAAGCAAGCAACCTGGAAAGGCAAATCAGCGCTACAAAGAAGTCTCGCTTCCCATCGGTCAAAAGGGCCATGCTGAATAAAGTGTCAAAACCAGAAATGCAGGGCAGGCCATGGAGAAACGGGAGGCTTGCTACGCTAATGGGCGGGATGTAAATTGCCAACAGCCACTCTGGAGAAGTGTACGGTGTGTCCTGAAACATCTAAAAAACTCAGCTTAGAGAGCATAGGGCACTTCCACTCATGGGCGAATAAATTGGGAAAACTAAAAATCAGCAAGACACAGGCACCCCAACGTTTAGGGCTGCTCTGTTGACAAGAACCTCCACTTCGTTACACCTTAAATATCTCAGGAAAGAGAAAAATGGATAAAGATGTTGTGGTCCTTATGTACAATGGAATATCACTCAGCCATGAAATCAACGTCATAAGGCTAGTAGCAGCATGATGAGTGGATTTAGGTACGACGATTCTAAGTGAAATAAGTCACACAGAAAAAGACACTTATCATAAGATATCACTTATAGAGGGAATGTAAAAACCGCTACCCTTGAACTGAATTACAAAACAGAACAGAGTCACACGTTTAGAAAACACACTATGGCTGCTTAACGGGAAAGGTGATGTGGGGCGATGCATAAAACAAGGGTTTCAAATTAGCTCAGATACCGTTCCATAAACCCAATATGTAATAGACAAGACCTACTCCTTGCTCAGTGAATTGGACTCAACACCCCCTATTCACGGCCCAAGAATATATCTGACTAGTAAGAATCTTAAAACCTATGTATTGATATCTCTCTGTAAGTGAGTCAAGTGGGTGTAAAGTGGCATAAACACAGCAGTGAAAAGCAGCTAAACCCCATTATAAAAATCAATTACTTTTAAAAACCTGTGAAAAAAAGACAGTGAAAGAGAGAGAAATTCTTACAAAATTCGTTTAGGGGCAGTTATGCTACCTGGAATGACCATATCTAGACCCACAGCAGATTGAGACATAAGGGTGGACACTCTTGGGGCTGAGAGGTTTGGTGAGGTTGGGTGAGCAAACGCAGACCCTTTAAAGTAATACTGCGTGGTACCCATCCCATGGGTCCCAAATCTCCAGGTTCAAGGGCATCTTCCTACATCGAAAACATGCATGAGAAACCCAGAAGATGGTACACTGTGTGATCGGGAAAGGTTTCTAAAACGCACCTCATTTCTCATGTCCTTGTGCTCGGGTTCGCCATTCCAGCCGCATTACTAGCAATCTCCCTCCTTGGAGAATCAGCACCTTTAACCTCCTGTTCCGTACAGGTTGCAATTTGTCCTGAGGATGAACGGGAAGAAGGGGGAACCAATGAGAGAGTAGCTCTAGGTGTTGGGACAGGCACAGGTCACTCTATTTTCCCATGAGGAAGAAGAATTAAGCACAGGCTCAGCCTTCCGCCCGGGACCAGAATAGGGCCTGAAGCAATCCTGCGCTTTTGCGGCCAGCTCCCAAGAAAGCGAGTTGAAAAATGGAGCTCAGGGGCACTGCAATTCACAAACCTGCAGACTTATAAATGACCACTCTCGTCCACAAATATATTGAGGGAAGGCAACGAAGAGGATTTGAAAGCAAGGCAGAATTGCAGGAAACAGATTTCAGGAGGGAGATTCGAATCGCCTTTAAAGCACAGGAAAAGCGGCAAAACCTCGACAATGATGCCCTTGGCCAAAAAGGGCGTATGCGTTTTTTCCTGAATATATTCAGGAAAAAACGCATACGCCCTTTTTGGCCAAGCAAGCAACCTGGAAAGGCAAATCAGCGCTACAAAGAAGTCTCGCTTCCCATCGGTCAAAAGGGCCATGCTGAATAAAGTGTCAAAACCAGAAATGCAGGGCAGGCCATGGAGAAACGGGAGGCTTGCTACGCTAATGGGCGGGATGTAAATTGCCAACAGCCACTCTGGAGAAGTGTACGGTGTGTCCTGAAACATCTAAAAAACTCAGCTTAGAGAGCATAGGGCACTTCCACTCATGGGCGTATAAATTGGGAAAACTAAAAATCAGCAAGACACAGGCACCCCAACGTTTAGGGCTGCTGTGTTGACAAGAACCTCCACTTCGTTACACCTTAAATATCTCAGGAAAGAGAAAAATGGATAAAGATGTTGTGGTCCTTATGTACAATGGAATATCACTCAGCCATGAAATCAACGTCATAAGGCTAGTAGCAGCATGATGAGTGGATTTAGGTCCGACGATTCTAAGTGAAATAAGTCACACAGAAAAAGACACTTATCATAAGATATCACTTATAGAGGGAATGTAAAAACCGCTACCCTTGAACTGAATTACAAAACAGAACAGAGTCACACGTTTAGAAAACACACTATGGCTGCTTAACGGAAAAGGTGATGTGGGGCGATGCATAAAACAAGGGTTTCAAATTAGCTCAGATACCGTTCCATAAACCCAATATGTAATAAACAAGACCTACTCCTTGCTCAGTGAATTGGACTCAACACCCCCTATTCACGGCCCAAGAATATATCTGACTAGTAAGAATCTTAAAACCTATGTATTGATATCTCTCTGTAAGTGAGTCAAGTGGGTGTAAAGTGGCATAAACACAGCAGTGAAAAGCAGCTAAACCCCATTATAAAAATCAATTACTTTTAAAAACCTGTGAAAAAAAGACAGTGAAAGAGAGAGAAATTCTTACAAAATTCGTTTAGGGGCAGTTATGCTACCTGGATTGACCATATCTAGACCCACAGCAGATTGAGACATAAGGGTGGACACTCTTGGGGCTGAGAGGTTTGGTGAGGTTGGGTGAGCAAACACAGACCCTTTAAAGTAATACTGCGTGGTACCCATCCCATGGGTCCCAAATCTCCAGGTTCAAGGGCATCTTCCTACATCGAAAACATGCATGAGAAACCCAGAAGATGGTACACTGTGTGATCGGGAAAGGTTTCTAAAACGCACCTCATTTCTCATGTCCTTGTGCTCGGGTTCGCCATTCCAGCCGCATTACTAGCAATCTCCCTCCTTGGAGAATCAGCACCTTTAACCTCCTGTTCCGTACAGGTTGCAATTTGTCCTGAGGATGAACGGGAAGAAGGGGGAACCAATGAGAGACTAGCTCTAGGTGTTGGGACAGGCACAGGTCACTCTATTTTCCCATCAGGAAGAAGAATTAAGCACAGGCTCAGCCTTCCGCCCGGGACCAGAATAGGGCCTGAAGCAATCCTGCGCTTTTGCGGCCAGCTCCCAAGAAAGCGAGTTGAAAAATGGAGCTCAGGGGCACTGCAATTCACAAACCTGCAGACTTATAAATGACCACTCTCGTCCACAAATATATTGAGGGAAGGCAACGAAGAGGATTTGAAAGCAAGGCAGAATTGCAGGAAACAGATTTCAGGAGGGAGATTCGAATCGCCTTTAAAGCACAGGAAAAGAGGCAAAACCTCGACAATGATGCCCTTGGCCAAAAAGGGCGTATGCGTTTTTTCCTGAATATATTCAGGAAAAAACGCATACGCCCTTTTTGGCCAAGCAAGCAACCTGGAAAGGCAAATCAGCGCTACAAAGAAGTCTCGCTTCCCATCGGTCAAAAGGGCCATGCTGAATAAAGTGTCAAAACCAGAAATGCAGGGCAGGCCATGGAGAAACGGGACGCTTGCTACGCTAATGGGCGGGATGTAAATTGCCAACAGCCACTCTGGAGAAGTGTACGGTGTGTCCTGAAACATCTAAAAAACTCAGCTTAGAGAGCATAGGGCACTTCCACTCATGGGCGTATAAATTGGGAAAACTAAAAATCAGCAAGACACAGGCACCCCAACGTTTAGGGCTGCTCTGTTGACAAGAACCTCCACTTCGTTACACCTTAAATATCTCAGGATATAGAAAAATGGATAAAGATGTTGTGGTCCTTATGTACAATGGAATATCACTCAGCCATGAAATCAACGTCATAAGGCTAGTAGCAGCATGATGAGTGGATTTAGGTCCGACGATTCTAAGTGAAATAAGTCACACAGAAAAAGACACTTATCATAAGATATCACTTATAGAGGGAATGTAAAAACCGCTACCCTTGAACTGAATTACAAAACAGAACAGAGTCACACGTTTAGAAAACACACTATGGCTGCTTAACGGGAAAGGTGATGTGGGGCGATGCATAAAACAAGGGTTTCAAATTAGCTCAGATACCGTTCCATAAACCCAATATGTAATAGACAAGACCTACTCCTTGCTCAGTGAATTGGACTCAACACCCCCTATTCACGGCCCAAGAATATATCTGACTAGTAAGAATCTTAAAACCTATGTATTGATATCTCTCTGTAAGTGAGTCAAGTGGGTGTAAAGTGGCATAAACACAGCAGTGAAAAGCAGCTAAACCCCATTATAAAAATCAATTACTTTTAAAAACCTGTGAAAAAAAGACAGTGAAAGAGAGAGAAATTCTTACAAAATTCGTTTAGGGGCAGTTATGCTACCTGGATTGACCATATCTAGACCCACAGCAGATTGAGACATAAGGGTGGACACTCTTGGGGCTGAGAGGTTTGGTGAGGTTGGGTGAGCAAACGCAGACCCTTTAAAGTAATACTGCGTGGTACCCATCCCATGGGTCCCAAATCTCCAGGTTCAAGGGCATCTTCCTACATCGAAAACATGCATGAGAAACCCAGAAGATGGTACACTGTGTGATCGGGAAAGGTTTCTAAAACGCACCTCATTTTTCATGTCCTTGTGCTCGGGTTCGCCATTCCAGCCGCATTACTAGCAATCTCCCTCCTTGGAGAATCAGCACCTTTAACCTCCTGTTCCGTACAGGTTGCAATTTGTCCTGAGGATGAACGGGAAGAAGGGGGAACCAATGAGAGACTAGCTCTAGGTGTTGGGACAGGCACAGGTCACTCTATTTTCCCATCAGGAAGAAGAATTAAGCACAGGCTCAGCCTTCCGCCCGGGACCAGAATAGGGCCTGAAGCAATCCTGCGCTTTTGCGGCCAGCTCCCAAGAAAGCGAGTTGAAAAATGGAGCTCAGGGGCACTGCAATTCACAGACCTGCAGACTTATAAATGACCACTCTCGTCCACAAATATATTGAGGGAAGGCAACGAAGAGGATTTGAAAGCAAGGCAGAATTGCAGGAAACAGATTTCAGGAGGGAGATTCGAATCGCCTTTAAAGCACAGGAAAAGCGGCAAAACCTCGACAATGATGCCCTTGGCCAAAAAGGGCGTATGCGTTTTTTCCTGAATATATTCAGGAAAAAACGCATACGCCCTTTTTGGCCAAGCAAGCAACCTGGAAAGGCAAATCAGCGCTACAAAGAAGTCTCGCTTCCCATCGGTCAAAAGGGCCATGCTGAATAAAGTGTGAAAACCAGAAATGCAGGGCAGGCCATGGAGAAACGGGAGGCTTGCTACGCTAATGGGCGGGATGTAAATTGCCAACAGCCACTCTGGAGAAGTGAACGGTGTGTCCTGAAACATATAAAAAACTCAGCTTAGAGAGCATAGGGCACTTCCACTCATGGGCGTATAAATTGGGAAAACTAAAAATCAGCAAGACACAGGCACCCCAACGTTTAGGGCTGCTCTGTTGACAAGAACCTCCACTTCGTTACACCTTAAATATCTCAGGAAAGAGAAAAATGGATAAAGATGTTGTGGTCCTTATGTACAATGGAATATCACTCAGCCATGAAATCAACGTCATAAGGCTAGTAGCAGCATGATGAGTGGATTTAGGTCCGACGATTCTAAGTGAAATAAGTCACACAGAAAAAGACACTTATCATAAGATATCACTTATAGAGGGAATGTAAAAACCGCTACCCTTGAACTGAATTACAAAACAGAACAGAGTCACACGTTTAGAAAACACACTATGGCTGCTTAATGGGAAAGGTGATGTGGGGGGATGCATAAAACAAGGGTTTCAAATTAGCTCAGATACCGTTCCATAAACCCAATATGTAATAGACAAGACCTACTCCTTGCTCAGTGAATTGGACTCAACACCCCCTATTCACGGCCCAAGAATATATCTGACTAGTAAGAATCTTAAAACCTATGTATTGATATCTCTCTGTAAGTGAGTCAAGTGGGTGTAAAGTGGCATAAACACAGCAGTGAAAAGCAGCTAAACCCCATTATAAAAATCAATTACTTTTAAAAACCTGTGAAAAAAAGACAGTGAAAGAGAGAGAAATTCTTACAAAATTCGTTTAGGGGCAGTTATGCTACCTGGATTGACCATATCTAGACCCACAGCAGATTGAGACATAAGGGTGGACACTCTTGGGGCTGAGAGGTTTGGTGAGGTTGGGTGAGCAAACGCAGACCCTTTAAAGTAATACTGCGTGGTACCCATCCTATGGGTCCCAAATCTCCAGGTTCAAGGGCATCTTCCTACATCGAAAACATGCATGAGAAACCCAGAAGATGGTACACTGTGTGATCGGGAAAGGTTTCTAAAACGCACCTCATTTCTCATCTCCTTGTGCTCGATTTCGCCATTCCAGCTGCTTTACTAGCAGTCTCCCTCATTGGAGAATCAGCACCTTTGACCTCCTGTTCCGTACAGGTTGCAATTTGTCCTGAGGATGAACGGGAAAAGGGGGAAACAATGAGAGTCTAGCTCTAGGTGTTGGGACAGGCACAGGTCACTCTATTTTCCCATCAGGAAGAAGAATTAAGCAGAGGCTCAGCCTGCCGCCCGGAACCAGAATAGGGCCTGAAGCAATCCTGCGCTTTTGCGGCCAGCTCCCAAGAAAGCGAGTTGAAAAATGGAGCTCAGGGGCACTGCAATTCACAAACCTGCAGACTTATAAATGACCACTCTCGTCCACAAATATATTGAGGGAAGGCAACGAAGAGGATTTGAAAGCAAGGCAGAATTGCAGGAAACAGATTTCAGGAGGGAGATTCGAATCGCCTTTAAAGCACAGGAAAAGCGGCAAAACCTCGACAATGATGCCCTTGGCCAAAAAGGGCGTATGCGTTTTTTCCTGAATATATTCAGGAAAAAACGCATACGCCCTTTTTGGCCAAGCAAGCAACCTGGAAAGGCAAATCAGCGCTACAAAGAAGTCTCGCTTCCCATCGGTCAAAAGGGCCATGCTGAATAAAGTGTCAAAACCAGAAATGCAGGGCAGGCCATGGAGAAACGGGAGGCTTGCTACGCTAATGGGCGGGATGTAAATTGCCAACAGCCACTCTGGAGAAGTGTACGGTGTGTCCTGAAACATCTAAAAAACTCAGCTTAGAGAGCATAGGGCACTTCCACCCATGGGCGTATAAATTGGGAAAACTAAAAATCAGCAAGACACAGGCACCCCAAAGTTTAGGGCTGCTCTGTTGACAAGAACCTCCAACTTCGTTACACCTTAAATATCCCAGGAAAGAGAAAAATGGATAAAGATGTTGTGGTCCTTATGTACAATGGAATATCACTCAGCCATGAAATCAACGTCATAAGGCTAGTAGCAGCATGATGAGTGGATTTAGGTACGACGATTCTAAGTGAAATAAGTCACACAGAAAAAGACACTTATCATAAGATGTCACTTATAGAGGGAATGTAAAAACCGCTACCCTTGAACTGAATTACAAAACAGAACAGAGTCACACGTTTAGAAAACACACTATGGCTGCTTAATGGGAAAGGTGAGGTGGGGTGATGCATAAAACAAGGGTTTCAAATTAGCTCAGATACCGTTCGATAAACCCAATATGTACTAGACAAGACCTACTCCTTGCTCAGTGAATTGGACTCAACACCCCCTATTCACGGCCCAAGAATATATCTGACTAGTAAGAATCTTAAAACCTATGTATTGATATCTCTCTGTAAGTGAGTCAAGTGGGTGTGAAGTGACATAAACACAGCAGTGAAAAGCAGCTAAACCCCATTATAAAAATCAATTACTTTTAAAAACCTGTGAAAAAAAGACAGTGAAAGAGAGAGAAATTCTTACAAAATTCGTTTAGGGGCAGTTATGCTACCTGGATTGACCATATCTAGACCCACAGCTGATTGAGACATAAGGGTGGACACTCTTGGTGCTGAGAGGTTTGGTGAGGTTGGGTGAGGAAACGCAGACCCTTTAAAGTAATACTGCGTGGTACCCATCCCATGGGTTCCAAATCTCCAGGTTCAAGGGCATCTTCCTACATCGAAAACATGCATGAGAAACCCAGAAGATGGTACACCGTGTGATCGCGAAAGGTTTCTAAAACGCACCTCATTTCTCATCTCCTTGTGCTCGGGTTCGCCATTCCAGCTGCTTTACTAGCAATCTCCCTCCTTGGAGAATCAGCACCTTTAACCTCCTGTTCCGTACAGGTTGCAATTTGTCCTGAGGATGAACAAAAGAAGGGGGAAACAATGAGAGACTAGCTCTAGGTGTTGGGACAGGCACAGGTCACTCTATTTTCCCATCAGGAAGAAGAATTAAGCACAGGCTCAGCCTTCCGCCCGGGACCAGAATAGGGCCTGAAGCAATCCTGCGCTTTTGCGGCCAGCTCCCAAGAAAGCGAGTTGAAAAATGGAGCTCAGGGGCACTGCAATTCACAAACCTGCAGACTTATAAATGACCGCTCTCGTCCACAAATATATTGAGGGAAGGCAACGAAGAGGATTTGAAAGCAAGGCAGAATTGCAGGAAACAGATTTCAGGAGGGAGATTCGAATCGCCTTTAAAGCACAGGAAAAGCGGCAAAACCTCGACAATGATGCCCTTGGCCAAAAAGGGCGTATGCGTTTTTTCCTGAATATATTCAGGAAAAAACGCATATGCCCTTTTTGGCCAACCAAGCAACCTGGAAAGGCAAATCAGCGCTACAAAGAAGTCTCGCTTCCCATCGGTCAAAAGGGCCATGCTGAATAAAGTGTCAAAACCAGAAATGCAGGGCAGGCCATGGAGAAACGGGAGGCTTGCTACGCTAATGGGCGGGATGTAAATTGCCAACAGCCACTCTGGAGAAGTGTACGGTGTGTCCTGAAACATCTAAAAAACTCAGCTTAGAGAGCATAGGGCACTTCCACTCATGGGCGAATAAATTGGGAAAACTAAAAATCAGCAAGACACAGGCACCCCAACGTTTAGGGCTGCTCTGTTGACAAGAACCTCCACTTCGTTACACCTTAAATATCTCAGGAAAGAGAAAAATGGATAAAGATGTTGTGGTCCTTATGTACAATGGAATATCACTCAGCCATGAAATCAACGTCATAAGGCTAGTAGCAGCATGATGAGTGGATTTAGGTACGACGATTCTAAGTGAAATAAGTCACACAGAAAAAGACACTTATCATAAGATATCACTTATAGAGGGAATGTAAAAACCGCTACCCTTGAACTGAATTACAAAACAGAACAGAGTCACACGTTTAGAAAACACACTATGGCTGCTTAACGGGAAAGGTGATGTGGGGCGATGCATAAAACAAGGGTTTCAAATTAGCTCAGATACCGTTCCATAAACCCAATATGTAATAGACAAGACCTACTCCTTGCTCAGTGAATTGGACTCAACACCCCCTATTCACGGCCCAAGAATATATCTGACTAGTAAGAATCTTAAAACCTATGTATTGATATCTCTCTGTAAGTGAGTCAAGTGGGTGTAAAGTGGCATAAACACAGCAGTGAAAAGCAGCTAAACCCCATTATAAAAATCAATTACTTTTAAAAACCTGTGAAAAAAAGACAGTGAAAGAGAGAGAAATTCTTACAAAATTCGTTTAGGGGCAGTTATGCTACCTGGAATGACCATATCTAGACCCACAGCAGATTGAGACATAAGGGTGGACACTCTTGGGGCTGAGAGGTTTGGTGAGGTTGGGTGAGCAAACGCAGACCCTTTAAAGTAATACTGCGTGGTACCCATCCCATGGGTCCCAAATCTCCAGGTTCAAGGGCATCTTCCTACATCGAAAACATGCATGAGAAACCCAGAAGATGGTACACTGTGTGATCGGGAAAGGTTTCTAAAACGCACCTCATTTCTCATGTCCTTGTGCTCGGGTTCGCCATTCCAGCCGCATTACTAGCAATCTCCCTCCTTGGAGAATCAGCACCTTTAACCTCCTGTTCCGTACAGGTTGCAATTTGTCCTGAGGATGAACGGGAAGAAGGGGGAACCAATGAGAGAGTAGCTCTAGGTGTTGGGACAGGCACAGGTCACTCTATTTTCCCATCAGGAAGAAGAATTAAGCACAGGCTCAGCCTTCCGCCCGGGACCAGAATAGGGCCTGAAGCAATCCTGCGCTTTTGCGGCCAGCTCCCAAGAAAGCGAGTTGAAAAATGGAGCTCAGGGGCACTGCAATTCACAAACCTGCAGACTTATAAATGACCACTCTCGTCCACAAATATATTGAGGGAAGGCAACGAAGAGGATTTGAAAGCAAGGCAGAATTGCAGGAAACAGATTTCAGGAGGGAGATTCGAATCGCCTTTAAAGCACAGGAAAAGCAGCAAAACCTCGACAATGATGCCCTTGGCCAAAAAGGGCGTATGCGTTTTTTCCTGAATATATTCAGGAAAAAACGCATACGCCCTTTTTGGCCAAGTAAGCAACCTGGAAAGGCAAATCAGCGCTACAAAGAAGTCTCGCTTCCCATCGGTCAAAAGGGCCATGCTGAATAAAGTGTCAAAACCAGAAATGCAGGGCAGGCCATGGAGAAACGGGAGGCTTGCTACGCTAATGGGCGGGATGTAAATTGCCAACAGCCACTCTGGAGAAGTGTACGGTGTGTCCTGAAACATCTAAAAAACTCAGCTTAGAGAGCATAGGGCACTTCCACTCATGGGCGTATAAATTGGGAAAACTAAAAATCAGCAAGACACAGGCACCCCAACGTTTAGGGCTGCTGTGTTGACAAGAACCTCCACTTCGTTACACCTTAAATATCTCAGGAAAGAGAAAAATGGATAAAGATGTTGTGGTCCTTATGTACAATGGAATATCACTCAGCCATGAAATCAACGTCATAAGGCTAGTAGCAGCATGATGAGTGGATTTAGGTCCGACGATTCTAAGTGAAATAAGTCACACAGAAAAAGACACTTATCATAAGATATCACTTATAGAGGGAATGTAAAAACCGCTACCCTTGAACTGAATTACAAAACAGAACAGAGTCACACGTTTAGAAAACACACTATGGCTGCTTAACGGAAAAGGTGATGTGGGGCGATGCATAAAACAAGGGTTTCAAATTAGCTCAGATACCGTTACATAAACCCAATATGTAATAAACAAGACCTACTCCTTGCTCAGTGAATTGGACTCAACACCCCCTATTCACGGCCCAAGAATATATCTGACTAGTAAGAATCTTAAAACCTATGTATTGATATCTCTCTGTAAGTGAGTCAAGTGGGTGTAAAGTGGCATAAACACAGCAGTGAAAAGCAGCTAAACCCCATTATAAAAATCAATTACTTTTAAAAACCTGTGAAAAAAAGACAGTGAAAGAGAGAGAAATTCTTACAAAATTCGTTTAGGGGCAGTTATGCTACCTGGATTGACCATATCTAGACCCACAGCAGATTGAGACATAAGGGTGGACACTCTTGGGGCTGAGAGGTTTGGTGAGGTTGGGTGAGCAAACGCAGACCCTTTAAAGTAATACTGCGTGGTACCCATCCCATGGGTCCCAAATCTCCAGGTTCAAGGGCATCTTCCTACATCGAAAACATGCATGAGAAACCCAGAAGAATGTACACTGTGTGATCGGGAAAGGTTTCTAAAACGCACCTCATTTTTCATGTCCTTGTGCTCGGGTTCGCCATTCCAGCCGCATTACTAGCAATCTCCCTCCTTGGAGAATCAGCACCTTTAACCTCCTGTTCCGTACAGGTTGCAATTTGTCCTGAGGATGAACGGGAAGAAGGGGGAACCAATGAGAGACTAGCTCTAGGTGTTGGGACAGGCACAGGTCACTCTATTTTCCCATCAGGAAGAAGAATTAAGCACAGGCTCAGCCTTCCGCCCGGGACCAGAATAGGGCCTGAAGCAAGACTGCGCTTTTGCGGCCAGCTCCCAAGAAAGCGAGTTGAAAAATGGAGCTCAGGGGCACTGCAATTCACAAACCTGCAGACTTATAAATGACCACTCTCGTCCACAAATATATTGAGGGAAGGCAACGAAGAGGATTTGAAAGCAAGGCAGAATTGCAGGAAACAGATTTCAGGAGGGAGATTCGAATCGCCTTTAAAGCACAGGAAAAGCGGCAAAACCTCGACAATGATGCCCTTGGCCAAAAAGGGCGTATGCGTTTTTTCCTGAATATATTCAGGAAAAAACGCATACGCCCTTTTTGGCCAAGCAAGCAACCTGGAAAGGCAAATCAGCGCTACAAAGAAGTCTCGCTTCCCATCGGTCAAAAGGGCCATGCTGAATAAAGTGTCAAAACCAGAAATGCAGGGCAGGCCATGGAGAAACGGGAGGCTTGCTACGCTAATGGGCGGGATGTAAATTGCCAACAGCCACTCTGGAGAAGTGTACGGTGTGTCCTGAAACATCTAAAAAACTCAGCTTAGAGAGCATAGGGCACTTCCACTCATGGGCGTATAAATTGGGAAAACTAAAAATCAGCAAGACACAGGCACCCCAACGTTTAGGGCTGCTCTGTTGACAAGAACCTCCACTTCGTTACACCTTAAATATCTCAGGAAAGAGAAAAATGGATAAAGATGTTGTGGTCCTTATGTACAATGGAATATCACTCAGCCATGAAATCAACGTCATAAGGCTAGTAGCAGCATGATGAGTGGATTTAGGTCCGACGATTCTAAGTGAAATAAGTCACACAGAAAAAGACACTTATCATAAGATATCACTTATAGAGGGAATGTAAAAACCGCTACCCTTGAACTGAATTACAAAACAGAACAGAGTCACACGTTTAGAAAACACACTATGGCTGCTTAACGGGAAAGGTGATGTGGGGCGATGCATAAAACAAGGGTTTCAAATTAGCTCAGATACCGTTCCATAAACCCAATATGTAATAGACAAGACCTACTCCTTGCTCAGTGAATTGGACTCAACACCCCCTATTCACGGCCCAAGAATATATCTGACTAGTAAGAATCTTAAAACCTATGTATTGATATCTCTCTGTAAGTGAGTCAAGTGGGTGTAAAGTGGCATAAACACAGCAGTGAAAAGCAGCTAAACCCCATTATAAAAATCAATTACTTTTAAAAACCTGTGAAAAAAAGACAGTGAAAGAGAGAGAAATTCTTACAAAATTCGTTTAGGGGCAGTTATGCTACCTGGATTGACCATATCTAGACCCACAGCAGATTGAGACATAAGGGTGGACACTCTTGGGGCTGAGAGGTTTGGTGAGGTTGGGTGAGCAAACGCAGACCCTTTAAAGTAATACTGCGTGGTACCCATCCCATGGGTCCCAAATCTCCAGGTTCAAGGGCATCTTCCTACATCGAAAACATGCATGAGAAACCCAGAAGATGGTACACTGTGTGATCGGGAAAGGTTTCTAAAACGCACCTCATTTTTCATGTCCTTGTGCTCGGGTTCGCCATTCCAGCCGCATTACTAGCAATCTCCCTCCTTGGAGAATCAGCACCTTTAACCTCCTGTTCCGTACAGGTTGCAATTTGTCCTGAGGATGAACGGGAAGAAGGGGGAACCAATGAGAGACTAGCTCTAGGTGTTGGGACAGGCACAGGTCACTCTATTTTCCCATCAGGAAGAAGAATTAAGCACAGGCTCAGCCTTCCGCCCGGGACCAGAATAGGGCCTGAAGCAATCCTGCGCTTTTGCGGCCAGCTCCCAAGAAAGCGAGTTGAAAAATGGAGCTCAGGGGCACTGCAATTCACAAACCTGCAGACTTATAAATGACCACTCTCGTCCACAAATATATTGAGGGAAGGCAACGAAGAGGATTTGAAAGCAAGGCAGAATTGCAGGAAACAGATTTCAGGAGGGAGATTCGAATCGCCTTTAAAGCACAGGAAAAGCGGCAAAACCTCGACAATGATGCCCTTGGCCAAAAAGGGCGTATGCGTTTTTTCCTGAATATATTCAGGAAAAAACGCATACGCCCTTTTTGGCCAAGCAAGCAACCTGGAAAGGCAAATCAGCGCTACAAAGAAGTCTCGCTTCCCATCGGTCAAAAGGGCCATGCTGAATAAAGGGTGAAAACCAGAAATGCAGGGCAGGCCATGGAGAAACGGGAGGCTTGCTACGCTAATGGGCGGGATGTAAATTGCCAACAGCCACTCTGGAGAAGTGAACGGTGTGTCCTGAAACATCTAAAAAACTCAGCTTAGAGAGCATAGGGCACTTCCACTCATGGGCGTATAAATTGGGAAAACTAAAAATCAGCAAGACACAGGCACCCCAACGTTTAGGGCTGCTCTGTTGACAAGAACCTCCACTTCGTTACACCTTAAATATCTCAGGAAAGAGAAAAATGGATAAAGATGTTGTGGTCCTTATGTACAATGGAATATCACTCAGCCATGAAATCAACGTCATAAGGCTAGTAGCAGCATGATGAGTGGATTTAGGTCCGACGATTCTAAGTGAAATAAGTCACACAGAAAAAGAAACTTATCATAAGATATCACTTATAGAGGGAATGTAAAAACCGCTACCCTTGAACTGAATTACAAAACAGAACAGAGTCACACGTTTAGAAAACACACTATGGCTGCTTAACGGGAAAGGTGAGGTGGGGTGATGCATAAAACAAGGGTTTCAAATTAGCTCAGATACCGTTCCATAAACCCAATATGTCCTAGACAAGACCTACTCCTTGCTCAGTGAATTGGACTCAACACCCCCTATTCACGGCCCAAGAATATATCTGACTAGTAAGAATCTTAAAACCTATGTATTGATATCTCTCTGTAAGTGAGTCAAGTGGGTGTAAAGTGGCATAAACACAGCAGTGAAAAGCAGCTAAACCCCATTATAAAAATCAATTACTTTTAAAGACCTGTGAAAAAAAGACAGTGAAAGAGAGAGAAATTCTTACAAAATTCGTTTAGGGGCAGTGATGCTACCTGGATTGACCATATCTAGACCCACAGCTGATTGAGACATAAGGGTGGACACTCTTGGGGCTGAGAGGTTTTTTGAGGTTGGGTGAGGAAACGCAGACCCTTTAAAGTAATACTGCGTGGTACCCATCCCATGGGTCCCATATCTCCAGGTTCAAGGGCATCTTCCTACATCGAAAACATGCATGAGAAACCCAGAAGATGGTACACCGTGTGATCGCGAAAGGTTTCTAAAACGCACCTCATTTCTCATCTCCTTGTGCTCGGGTTCGCCATTCCAGCCGCATTACTAGCAATCTCCCTCCTTGGAGAATCTGCACCTTTAACCTCCTGTTCCGTACAGGTTGCAATTTGTCCTGAGGATGAACGGGAAGAAGGGGGAACCAATGAGAGACTAGCTCTAGGTGTTGGGACAGGCACAGGTCACTCTATTTTCCCATCAGGAAGAAGAATTAACCACAGGCTCAGCCTGCCGCCCGGGACCAGAATAGGGCCTGAAGCAATCCTGCGCGTTTGCGGCCAGCTCCCAAGAAAGCGAGTTGAAAAATGGAGCTCAGGGGCACTGCAATTCACAAACCTGCAGACTTATAAATGATCACTCTCGTCCACAAATATATTGAGGGAAGGCAACGAAGAGGATTTGAAAGCAAGGCAGAATTGCAGGAAACAGATTTCAGGAGGGAGATTCGAATCGCCTTTAAAGCACAGGAAAAGCGGCAAAACCTCGACAAGATGCCCTTGGCCAAAAGGGGCGTATGCGTTTTTTCCTGAATATATTCAGGAAAAAACGCATACGCCCCTTTTGGCCAACCAAGCAACCTGGAAAGGCAAATCAGCGCTACAAAGAAGTCTCGCTTCCCATCGGTCAAAAGGGCCATGCTGAATAAAGTGTCAAAATCAGAAATGCAGGACAGGCCATGGAGAAACGGGAGCCTTGCTACGCTGATGGGCGGGATGTAAATTGCCAACAGCCACTCTGGAGAAGTGTACGGTGTGTCCTGAAACATCTAAAAACTCAGCTTAGAGAGCATAGGGCACTTCCACTCATGGGCGTATAAATTGGGAAAACTAAAAATCAGCAAGACACAGGCACCCCAAAGTTTAGGGCTGCTCTGTTGACAAGAACCTCCACTTCGTTACACCTTAAATATCCCAGGAAAGAGAAAAATGGATAAAGAAGTTGTGGTCCTTATGTACAATGGAATATCACTCAGCCATGAAATCAACGTCATAAGGCTAGTAGCAGCATGATGAGTGGATTTAGGTACGACGATTCTAAGTGAAATAAGTCACACAGAAAAAGACACTTATCATAAGATATCACTTATAGAGGGAATGTAAAAACCGCTACCCTTGAACTGAATTACAAAACAGAACAGAGTCACACGTTTAGAAAACACACTATGGCTGCTTAACGGGAAAGGTGAGGTGGAGTGATGCATAAAACAAGGGTTTCAAATTAGCTCAGATACCATTCAATAAACCCAATATGTAATAGACAAGACCTACTCTTTGCTCAGTGAATTGGACTCAACACCCCCTATTCACGGCCAAGAATATACCTGACTAGCAAGAATCTTAAAACCTATGTATTGATATCTCTCTGTAAGTGAGTCAAGTGGGTGTAAAGTGGCATAAACACAGCAGTGAAAAGCAGCTAAACCCCATTATAAAAATCAATTACTTTTAAAAACCTGTGAAAAAAAGACAGTGAAAGAGAGAGAAATTCTTACAAAATTCGTTTAGGGGCAGTGATGCTACCTGGATTGACCATATCTAGACCCACAGCTGATTGAGACATAAGGGTGGACACTCTTGGGGCTGAGAAGTTTTTTGAGGTTGGGTGAGGAAACGCAGACCCTTTAAAGTAATACTGCGTGGTACCCATCCCATGGGTCCCATATCTCCAGGTTCAAGGGCATCTTCCTACATCGAAAACATGCAAGAGAAACCCAGAAGATGGTACACCGTGTGATCGCGAAAGGTTTCTAAAACGCACCTCATTTCTCATCTCCTTGTGCTCGGGTTCGCCATTCCAGCCGCATTACTAGCAATCTCCCTCCTTGGAGAATCTGCACCTTTAACCTCCTGTTCCGTACAGGTTGCAATTTGTCCTGAGGATGAACGGGAAGAAGGGGGAACCAATGAGAGACTAGCTCTAGGTGTTGGGACAGGCACAGGTCACTCTATTTTCCCATCAGGAAGAAGAATTAACCACAGGCTCAGCCTGCCGCCCGGGACCAGAATAGGGCCTGAAGCAATCCTGCGCGTTTGCGGCCAGCTCCCAAGAAAGCGAGTTGAAAAATGGAGCTCAGGGGCACTGCAATTCACAAACCTGCAGACTTATAAATGATCACTCTCGTCCACAAATATATTGAGGGAAGGCAACGAAGAGGATTTGAAAGCAAGGCAGAATTGCAGGAAACAGATTTCAGGAGGGAGATTCGAATCGCCTTTAAAGCACAGGAAAAGCGGCAAAACCTCGACAAGATGCCCTTGGCCAAAAGGGGCGTATGCGTTTTTTCCTGAATATATTCAGGAAAAAACGCATACGCCCCTTTTGGCCAACCAAGCAACCTGGAAAGGCAAATCAGCGCTACAAAGAAGTCTCGCTTCCCATCGGTCAAAAGGGCCATGCTGAATAAAGTGTCAAAATCAGAAATGCAGGACAGGCCATGGAGAAACGGGAGCCTTGCTACGCTGATGGGCGGGATGTAAATTGCCAACAGCCACTCTGGAGAAGTGTACGGTGTGTCCTGAAACATCTAAAAACTCAGCTTAGAGAGCATAGGGCACTTCCACTCATGGGCGTATAAAGTGGGAAAATTAAAAACCAGCAAGACACAGGCACCCCAAAGTTTAGGGCTGCTCTGTTGACAAGAACCTCCACTTCGTTACACCTTAAATATCCCAGGAAAGAGAAAAATGGATAAAGAAGTTGTGGTCCTTATGTACAATGGAATATCACTCAGCCATGAAATCAACGTCATAAGGCTAGTAGCAGCATGATGAGTGGATTTAGGTACGACGATTCTAAATGAAATAAGTCACACAGAAAAAGACACTTATCATAAGATATCACTTATAGAGGGAATGTAAAAACCGCTACCCTTGAACTGAATTACAAAACAGAACAGAGTCACACGTTTAGAAAACACACTATGGCTGCTTAACGGGAAAGGTGAGGTGGAGTGATGCATAAAACAAGGGTTTCAAATTAGCTCAGATACCATTCAATAAACCCAATATGTAATAGACAAGACCTACTCTTTGCTCAGTGAATTGGACTCAACACCCCCTATTCACGGCCAAGAATATACCTGACTAGCAAGAATCTTAAAACCTATGTATTGATATCTCTCTGTAAGTGAGTCAAGTGGGTGTAAAGTGGCATAAACACAGCAGTGAAAAGCAGCTAAACCCCATTATAAAAATCAATTACTTTTAAAAACCTGTGAAAAAAAGACAGTGAAAGAGAGAGAAATTCTTACAAAATTCGTTTAGGGGCAGTGATGCTACCTGGATTGACCATATCTAGACCCACAGCTGATTGAGACATAAGGGTGGACACTCTTGGGGCTGAGAGGTTTGGTGAGGTTGGGTGAGGAAACGCAGACCCTTTAAAGTAATACTGCGTGGTACCCATCCCATGGGTCCCATATCTCCAGGTTCAAGGGCATCTTCCTACATCGAAAACATGCATGAGAAACCCAGAAGATGGTACACCGTGTGATCGCGAAAGGTTTCTAAAACGCACCTCATTTCTCATCTCCTTGTGCTCGGGTTCGCCATTCCAGCCGCATTACTAGCAATCTCCCTCCTTGGAGAATCTGCACCTTTAACCTCCTGTTCCGTACAGGTTGCAATTTTTCCTGAGGATGAAAGGGAAGAAGGGGGAACCAATGAGAGACTAGCTCTAGGTGTTGGGACAGGCACAGGTCACTCTATTTTCCCATCAGGAAGAAGAATTAACCACAGGCTCAGCCTGCCGCCCGGGACCAGAATAGGGCCTGAAGCAATCCTGCGCTTTTGCGGCCAGCTCCCAAGAAAGCGAGTTGAAAAATGGAGCTCAGGGGCACTGCAATTCACAAACCTGCAGACTTATAAATGATCACTCTCGTCCACAAATATATTGAGGGAAGGCAACGAAGAGGATTTGAAAGCAAGGCAGAATTGCAGGAAACAGATTTCAGGAGGGAGATTCGAATCGCCTTTAAAGCACAGGAAAAGCGGCAAAACCTCGACAATGATGCCCTTGGCCAAAAAGGGCGTATGCGTTTTTTCCTGAATATATTCAGGAAAAAACGCATACGCCCTTTTTGGCCAAGCAAGCAACCTGGAAAGGCAAATCAGCGCTACAAAGAAGTCTCGCTTCCCATCGGTCAAAAGGGCCATGCTGAATAAAGGGTGAAAACCAGAAATGCAGGGCAGGCCATGGAGAAACGGGAGGCTTGCTACGCTAATGGGCGGGATGTAAATTGCCAACAGCCACTCTGGAGAAGTGAACGGTGTGTCCTGAAACATCTAAAAAACTCAGCTTAGAGAGCATAGGGCACTTCCACTCATGGGCGTATAAATTGGGAAAACTAAAAATCAGCAAGACACAGGCACCCCAACGTTTAGGGCTGCTCTGTTGACAAGAACCTCCACTTCGTTACACCTTAAATATCTCAGGAAAGAGAAAAATGGATAAAGATGTTGTGGTCCTTATGTACAATGGAATATCACTCAGCCATGAAATCAACGTCATAAGGCTAGTAGCAGCATGATGAGTGGATTTAGGTCCGACGATTCTAAGTGAAATAAGTCACACAGAAAAAGAAACTTATCATAAGATATCACTTATAGAGGGAATGTAAAAACCGCTACCCTTGAACTGAATTACAAAACAGAACAGAGTCACACGTTTAGAAAACACACTATGGCTGCTTAACGGGAAAGGTGAGGTGGGGTGATGCATAAAACAAGGGTTTCAAATTAGCTCAGATACCGTTCCATAAACCCAATATGTCCTAGACAAGACCTACTCCTTGCTCAGTGAATTGGACTCAACACCCCCTATTCACGGCCCAAGAATATATCTGACTAGTAAGAATCTTAAAACCTATGTATTGATATCTCTCTGTAAGTGAGTCAAGTGGGTGTAAAGTGGCATAAACACAGCAGTGAAAAGCAGCTAAACCCCATTATAAAAATCAATTACTTTTAAAGACCTGTGAAAAAAAGACAGTGAAAGAGAGAGAAATTCTTACAAAATTCGTTTAGGGGCAGTGATGCTACCTGGATTGACCATATCTAGACCCACAGCTGATTGAGACATAAGGGTGGACACTCTTGGGGCTGAGAGGTTTTTTGAGGTTGGGTGAGGAAACGCAGACCCTTTAAAGTAATACTGCGTGGTACCCATCCCATGGGTCCCATATCTCCAGGTTCAAGGGCATCTTCCTACATCGAAAACATGCATGAGAAACCCAGAAGATGGTACACCGTGTGATCGCGAAAGGTTTCTAAAACGCACCTCATTTCTCATCTCCTTGTGCTCGGGTTCGCCATTCCAGCCGCATTACTAGCAATCTCCCTCCTTGGAGAATCTGCACCTTTAACCTCCTGTTCCGTACAGGTTGCAATTTGTCCTGAGGATGAACGGGAAGAAGGGGGAACCAATGAGAGACTAGCTCTAGGTGTTGGGACAGGCACAGGTCACTCTATTTTCCCATCAGGAAGAAGAATTAACCACAGGCTCAGCCTGCCGCCCGGGACCAGAATAGGGCCTGAAGCAATCCTGCGCGTTTGCGGCCAGCTCCCAAGAAAGCGAGTTGAAAAATGGAGCTCAGGGGCACTGCAATTCACAAACCTGCAGACTTATAAATGATCACTCTCGTCCACAAATATATTGAGGGAAGGCAACGAAGAGGATTTGAAAGCAAGGCAGAATTGCAGGAAACAGATTTCAGGAGGGAGATTCGAATCGCCTTTAAAGCACAGGAAAAGCGGCAAAACCTCGACAAGATGCCCTTGGCCAAAAGGGGCGTATGCGTTTTTTCCTGAATATATTCAGGAAAAAACGCATACGCCCCTTTTGGCCAACCAAGCAACCTGGAAAGGCAAATCAGCGCTACAAAGAAGTCTCGCTTCCCATCGGTCAAAAGGGCCATGCTGAATAAAGTGTCAAAATCAGAAATGCAGGACAGGCCATGGAGAAACGGGAGCCTTGCTACGCTGATGGGCGGGATGTAAATTGCCAACAGCCACTCTGGAGAAGTGTACGGTGTGTCCTGAAACATCTAAAAACTCAGCTTAGAGAGCATAGGGCACTTCCACTCATGGGCGTATAAATTGGGAAAACTAAAAATCAGCAAGACACAGGCACCCCAAAGTTTAGGGCTGCTCTGTTGACAAGAACCTCCACTTCGTTACACCTTAAATATCCCAGGAAAGAGAAAAATGGATAAAGAAGTTGTGGTCCTTATGTACAATGGAATATCACTCAGCCATGAAATCAACGTCATAAGGCTAGTAGCAGCATGATGAGTGGATTTAGGTACGACGATTCTAAGTGAAATAAGTCACACAGAAAAAGACACTTATCATAAGATATCACTTATAGAGGGAATGTAAAAACCGCTACCCTTGAACTGAATTACAAAACAGAACAGAGTCACACGTTTAGAAAACACACTATGGCTGCTTAACGGGAAAGGTGAGGTGGAGTGATGCATAAAACAAGGGTTTCAAATTAGCTCAGATACCATTCAATAAACCCAATATGTAATAGACAAGACCTACTCTTTGCTCAGTGAATTGGACTCAACACCCCCTATTCACGGCCAAGAATATACCTGACTAGCAAGAATCTTAAAACCTATGTATTGATATCTCTCTGTAAGTGAGTCAAGTGGGTGTAAAGTGGCATAAACACAGCAGTGAAAAGCAGCTAAACCCCATTATAAAAATCAATTACTTTTAAAAACCTGTGAAAAAAAGACAGTGAAAGAGAGAGAAATTCTTACAAAATTCGTTTAGGGGCAGTGATGCTACCTGGATTGACCATATCTAGACCCACAGCTGATTGAGACATAAGGGTGGACACTCTTGGGGCTGAGAAGTTTTTTGAGGTTGGGTGAGGAAACGCAGACCCTTTAAAGTAATACTGCGTGGTACCCATCCCATGGGTCCCATATCTCCAGGTTCAAGGGCATCTTCCTACATCGAAAACATGCAAGAGAAACCCAGAAGATGGTACACCGTGTGATCGCGAAAGGTTTCTAAAACGCACCTCATTTCTCATCTCCTTGTGCTCGGGTTCGCCATTCCAGCCGCATTACTAGCAATCTCCCTCCTTGGAGAATCTGCACCTTTAACCTCCTGTTCCGTACAGGTTGCAATTTGTCCTGAGGATGAACGGGAAGAAGGGGGAACCAATGAGAGACTAGCTCTATGTGTTGGGACAGGCACAGGTCACTCTATTTTCCCATCAGGAAGAAGAATTAACCACAGGCTCAGCCTGCCGCCCGGGACCAGAATAGGGCCTGAAGCAATCCTGCGCGTTTGCGGCCAGCTCCCAAGAAAGCGAGTTGAAAAATGGAGCTCAGGGGCACTGCAATTCACAAACCTGCAGACTTATAAATGATCACTCTCGTCCACAAATATATTGAGGGAAGGCAACGAAGAGGATTTGAAAGCAAGGCAGAATTGCAGGAAACAGATTTCAGGAGGGAGATTCGAATCGCCTTTAAAGCACAGGAAAAGCGGCAAAACCTCGACAAGATGCCCTTGGCCAAAAGGGGCGTATGCGTTTTTTCCTGAATATATTCAGGAAAAAACGCATACGCCCCTTTTGGCCAACCAAGCAACCTGGAAAGGCAAATCAGCGCTACAAAGAAGTCTCGCTTCCCATCGGTCAAAAGGGCCATGCTGAATAAAGTGTCAAAATCAGAAATGCAGGACAGGCCATGGAGAAACGGGAGCCTTGCTACGCTGATGGGCGGGATGTAAATTGCCAACAGCCACTCTGGAGAAGTGTACGGTGTGTCCTGAAACATCTAAAAACTCAGCTTAGAGAGCATAGGGCACTTCCACTCATGGGCGTATAAAGTGGGAAAATTAAAAACCAGCAAGACACAGGCACCCCAAAGTTTAGGGCTGCTCTGTTGACAAGAACCTCCACTTCGTTACACCTTAAATATCCCAGGAAAGAGAAAAATGGATAAAGAAGTTGTGGTCCTTATGTACAATGGAATATCACTCAGCCATGAAATCAACGTCATAAGGCTAGTAGCAGCATGATGAGTGGATTTAGGTACGACGATTCTAAATGAAATAAGTCACACAGAAAAAGACACTTATCATAAGATATCACTTATAGAGGGAATGTAAAAACCGCTACCCTTGAACTGAATTACAAAACAGAACAGAGTCACACGTTTAGAAAACACACTATGGCTGCTTAACGGGAAAGGTGAGGTGGAGTGATGCATAAAACAAGGGTTTCAAATTAGCTCAGATACCATTCAATAAACCCAATATGTAATAGACAAGACCTACTCTTTGCTCAGTGAATTGGACTCAACACCCCCTATTCACGGCCAAGAATATACCTGACTAGCAAGAATCTTAAAACCTATGTATTGATATCTCTCTGTAAGTGAGTCAAGTGGGTGTAAAGTGGCATAAACACAGCAGTGAAAAGCAGCTAAACCCCATTATAAAAATCAATTACTTTTAAAAACCTGTGAAAAAAAGACAGTGAAAGAGAGAGAAATTCTTACAAAATTCGTTTAGGGGCAGTGATGCTACCTGGATTGACCATATCTAGACCCACAGCTGATTGAGACATAAGGGTGGACACTCTTGGGGCTGAGAGGTTTGGTGAGGTTGGGTGAGGAAACGCAGACCCTTTAAAGTAATACTGCGTGGTACCCATCCCATGGGTCCCATATCTCCAGGTTCAAGGGCATCTTCCTACATCGAAAACATGCATGAGAAACCCAGAAGATGGTACACCGTGTGATCGCGAAAGGTTTCTAAAACGCACCTCATTTCTCATCTCCTTGTGCTCGGGTTCGCCATTCCAGCCGCATTACTAGCAATCTCCCTCCTTGGAGAATCTGCACCTTTAACCTCCTGTTCCGTACAGGTTGCAATTTTTCCTGAGGATGAAAGGGAAGAAGGGGGAACCAATGAGAGACTAGCTCTAGGTGTTGGGACAGGCACAGGTCACTCTATTTTCCCATCAGGAAGAAGAATTAACCACAGGCTCAGCCTGCCGCCCGGGACCAGAATAGGGCCTGAAGCAATCCTGCGCTTTTGCGGCCAGCTCCCAAGAAAGCGAGTTGAAAAATGGAGCTCAGGGGCACTGCAATTCACAAACCTGCAGACTTATAAATGATCACTCTCGTCCACAAATATATTGAGGGAAGGCAACGAAGAGGATTTGAAAGCAAGGCAGAATTGCAGGAAACAGATTTCAGGAGGGAGATTCGAATCGCCTTTAAAGCACAGGAAAAGCGGCAAAACCTCGACAAGATGCCCTTGGCCAAAAGGGGCGTATGCGTTTTTTCCTGAATATATTCAGGAAAAAACGCATACGCCCCTTTTGGCCAACCAAGCAACCTGGAAAGGCAAATCAGCGCTACAAAGAAGTCTCGCTTCCCATCGGTCAAAAGGGCCATGCTGAATAAAGTGTCAAAATCAGAAATGCAGGACAGGCCATGGAGAAACGGGAGCCTTGCTACGCTGATGGGCGGGATGTAAATTGCCAACAGCCACTCTGGAGAAGTGTACGGTGTGTCCTGAAACATCTAAAAACTCAGCTTAGAGAGCATAGGGCACTTCCACTCATGGGCGTATAAAGTGGGAAAATTAAAAACCAGCAAGACACAGGCACCCCAAAGTTTAGGGCTGCTCTGTTGACAAGAACCTCCACTTCGTTACACCTTAAATATCCCAGGAAAGAGAAAAATGGATAAAGAAGTTGTGGTCCTTATGTACAATGGAATATCACTCAGCCATGAAATCAACGTCATAAGGCTAGTAGCAGCATGATGAGTGGATTTAGGTACGACGATTCTAAATGAAATAAGTCACACAGAAAAAGACACTTATCATAAGATATCACTTATAGAGGGAATGTAAAAACCGCTACCCTTGAACTGAATTACAAAACAGAACAGAGTCACACGTTTAGAAAACACACTATGGCTGCTTAACGGGAAAGGTGAGGTGGAGTGATGCATAAAACAAGGGTTTCAAATTAGCTCAGATACCATTCAATAAACCCAATATGTAATAGACAAGACCTACTCTTTGCTCAGTGAATTGGACTCAACACCCCCTATTCACGGCCAAGAATATACCTGACTAGCAAGAATCTTAAAACCTATGTATTGATATCTCTCTGTAAGTGAGTCAAGTGGGTGTAAAGTGGCATAAACACAGCAGTGAAAAGCAGCTAAACCCCATTATAAAAATCAATTACTTTTAAAAACCTGTGAAAAAAAGACAGTGAAAGAGAGAGAAATTCTTACAAAATTCGTTTAGGGGCAGTGATGCTACCTGGATTGACCATATCTAGACCCACAGCTGATTGAGACATAAGGGTGGACACTCTTGGGGCTGAGAGGTTTGGTGAGGTTGGGTGAGGAAACGCAGACCCTTTAAAGTAATACTGCGTGGTACCCATCCCATGGGTCCCATATCTCCAGGTTCAAGGGCATCTTCCTACATCGAAAACATGCATGAGAAACCCAGAAGATGGTACACCGTGTGATCGCGAAAGGTTTCTAAAACGCACCTCATTTCTCATCTCCTTGTGCTCGGGTTCGCCATTCCAGCCGCATTACTAGCAATCTCCCTCCTTGGAGAATCTGCACCTTTAACCTCCTGTTCCGTACAGGTTGCAATTTTTCCTGAGGATGAAAGGGAAGAAGGGGGAACCAATGAGAGACTAGCTCTAGGTGTTGGGACAGGCACAGGTCACTCTATTTTCCCATCAGGAAGAAGAATTAACCACAGGCTCAGCCTGCCGCCCGGGACCAGAATAGGGCCTGAAGCAATCCTGCGCTTTTGCGGCCAGCTCCCAAGAAAGCGAGTTGAAAAATGGAGCTCAGGGGCACTGCAATTCACAAACCTGCAGACTTATAAATGATCACTCTCGTCCACAAATATATTGAGGGAAGGCAACGAAGAGGATTTGAAAGCAAGGCAGAATTGCAGGAAACAGATTTCAGGAGGGAGATTCGAATCGCCTTTAAAGCACAGGAAAAGCGGCAAAACCTCGACAATGATGCCCTTGGCCAAAAAGGGCGTATGCGTTTTTTCCTGAATATATTCAGGAAAAAACGCATACGCCCTTTTTGGCCAAGCAAGCAACCTGGAAAGGCAAATCAGCGCTACAAAGAAGTCTCGCTTCCCATCGGTCAAAAGGGCCATGCTGAATAAAGGGTGAAAACCAGAAATGCAGGGCAGGCCATGGAGAAACGGGAGGCTTGCTACGCTAATGGGCGGGATGTAAATTGCCAACAGCCACTCTGGAGAAGTGAACGGTGTGTCCTGAAACATCTAAAAAACTCAGCTTAGAGAGCATAGGGCACTTCCACTCATGGGCGTATAAATTGGGAAAACTAAAAATCAGCAAGACACAGGCACCCCAACGTTTAGGGCTGCTCTGTTGACAAGAACCTCCACTTCGTTACACCTTAAATATCTCAGGAAAGAGAAAAATGGATAAAGATGTTGTGGTCCTTATGTACAATGGAATATCACTCAGCCATGAAATCAACGTCATAAGGCTAGTAGCAGCATGATGAGTGGATTTAGGTCCGACGATTCTAAGTGAAATAAGTCACACAGAAAAAGAAACTTATCATAAGATATCACTTATAGAGGGAATGTAAAAACCGCTACCCTTGAACTGAATTACAAAACAGAACAGAGTCACACGTTTAGAAAACACACTATGGCTGCTTAACGGGAAAGGTGAGGTGGGGTGATGCATAAAACAAGGGTTTCAAATTAGCTCAGATACCGTTCCATAAACCCAATATGTCCTAGACAAGACCTACTCCTTGCTCAGTGAATTGGACTCAACACCCCCTATTCACGGCCCAAGAATATATCTGACTAGTAAGAATCTTAAAACCTATGTATTGATATCTCTCTGTAAGTGAGTCAAGTGGGTGTAAAGTGGCATAAACACAGCAGTGAAAAGCAGCTAAACCCCATTATAAAAATCAATTACTTTTAAAGACCTGTGAAAAAAAGACAGTGAAAGAGAGAGAAATTCTTACAAAATTCGTTTAGGGGCAGTGATGCTACCTGGATTGACCATATCTAGACCCACAGCTGATTGAGACATAAGGGTGGACACTCTTGGGGCTGAGAGGTTTTTTGAGGTTGGGTGAGGAAACGCAGACCCTTTAAAGTAATACTGCGTGGTACCCATCCCATGGGTCCCATATCTCCAGGTTCAAGGGCATCTTCCTACATCGAAAACATGCATGAGAAACCCAGAAGATGGTACACCGTGTGATCGCGAAAGGTTTCTAAAACGCACCTCATTTCTCATCTCCTTGTGCTCGGGTTCGCCATTCCAGCCGCATTACTAGCAATCTCCCTCCTTGGAGAATCTGCACCTTTAACCTCCTGTTCCGTACAGGTTGCAATTTGTCCTGAGGATGAACGGGAAGAAGGGGGAACCAATGAGAGACTAGCTCTAGGTGTTGGGACAGGCACAGGTCACTCTATTTTCCCATCAGGAAGAAGAATTAACCACAGGCTCAGCCTGCCGCCCGGGACCAGAATAGGGCCTGAAGCAATCCTGCGCGTTTGCGGCCAGCTCCCAAGAAAGCGAGTTGAAAAATGGAGCTCAGGGGCACTGCAATTCACAAACCTGCAGACTTATAAATGATCACTCTCGTCCACAAATATATTGAGGGAAGGCAACGAAGAGGATTTGAAAGCAAGGCAGAATTGCAGGAAACAGATTTCAGGAGGGAGATTCGAATCGCCTTTAAAGCACAGGAAAAGCGGCAAAACCTCGACAAGATGCCCTTGGCCAAAAGGGGCGTATGCGTTTTTTCCTGAATATATTCAGGAAAAAACGCATACGCCCCTTTTGGCCAACCAAGCAACCTGGAAAGGCAAATCAGCGCTACAAAGAAGTCTCGCTTCCCATCGGTCAAAAGGGCCATGCTGAATAAAGTGTCAAAATCAGAAATGCAGGACAGGCCATGGAGAAACGGGAGCCTTGCTACGCTGATGGGCGGGATGTAAATTGCCAACAGCCACTCTGGAGAAGTGTACGGTGTGTCCTGAAACATCTAAAAACTCAGCTTAGAGAGCATAGGGCACTTCCACTCATGGGCGTATAAATTGGGAAAACTAAAAATCAGCAAGACACAGGCACCCCAAAGTTTAGGGCTGCTCTGTTGACAAGAACCTCCACTTCGTTACACCTTAAATATCCCAGGAAAGAGAAAAATGGATAAAGAAGTTGTGGTCCTTATGTACAATGGAATATCACTCAGCCATGAAATCAACGTCATAAGGCTAGTAGCAGCATGATGAGTGGATTTAGGTACGACGATTCTAAGTGAAATAAGTCACACAGAAAAAGACACTTATCATAAGATATCACTTATAGAGGGAATGTAAAAACCGCTACCCTTGAACTGAATTACAAAACAGAACAGAGTCACACGTTTAGAAAACACACTATGGCTGCTTAACGGGAAAGGTGAGGTGGAGTGATGCATAAAACAAGGGTTTCAAATTAGCTCAGATACCATTCAATAAACCCAATATGTAATAGACAAGACCTACTCTTTGCTCAGTGAATTGGACTCAACACCCCCTATTCACGGCCAAGAATATACCTGACTAGCAAGAATCTTAAAACCTATGTATTGATATCTCTCTGTAAGTGAGTCAAGTGGGTGTAAAGTGGCATAAACACAGCAGTGAAAAGCAGCTAAACCCCATTATAAAAATCAATTACTTTTAAAAACCTGTGAAAAAAAGACAGTGAAAGAGAGAGAAATTCTTACAAAATTCGTTTAGGGGCAGTGATGCTACCTGGATTGACCATATCTAGACCCACAGCTGATTGAGACATAAGGGTGGACACTCTTGGGGCTGAGAAGTTTTTTGAGGTTGGGTGAGGAAACGCAGACCCTTTAAAGTAATACTGCGTGGTACCCATCCCATGGGTCCCATATCTCCAGGTTCAAGGGCATCTTCCTACATCGAAAACATGCAAGAGAAACCCAGAAGATGGTACACCGTGTGATCGCGAAAGGTTTCTAAAACGCACCTCATTTCTCATCTCCTTGTGCTCGGGTTCGCCATTCCAGCCGCATTACTAGCAATCTCCCTCCTTGGAGAATCTGCACCTTTAACCTCCTGTTCCGTACAGGTTGCAATTTGTCCTGAGGATGAACGGGAAGAAGGGGGAACCAATGAGAGACTAGCTCTATGTGTTGGGACAGGCACAGGTCACTCTATTTTCCCATCAGGAAGAAGAATTAACCACAGGCTCAGCCTGCCGCCCGGGACCAGAATAGGGCCTGAAGCAATCCTGCGCGTTTGCGGCCAGCTCCCAAGAAAGCGAGTTGAAAAATGGAGCTCAGGGGCACTGCAATTCACAAACCTGCAGACTTATAAATGATCACTCTCGTCCACAAATATATTGAGGGAAGGCAACGAAGAGGATTTGAAAGCAAGGCAGAATTGCAGGAAACAGATTTCAGGAGGGAGATTCGAATCGCCTTTAAAGCACAGGAAAAGCGGCAAAACCTCGACAAGATGCCCTTGGCCAAAAGGGGCGTATGCGTTTTTTCCTGAATATATTCAGGAAAAAACGCATACGCCCCTTTTGGCCAACCAAGCAACCTGGAAAGGCAAATCAGCGCTACAAAGAAGTCTCGCTTCCCATCGGTCAAAAGGGCCATGCTGAATAAAGTGTCAAAATCAGAAATGCAGGACAGGCCATGGAGAAACGGGAGCCTTGCTACGCTGATGGGCGGGATGTAAATTGCCAACAGCCACTCTGGAGAAGTGTACGGTGTGTCCTGAAACATCTAAAAACTCAGCTTAGAGAGCATAGGGCACTTCCACTCATGGGCGTATAAAGTGGGAAAATTAAAAACCAGCAAGACACAGGCACCCCAAAGTTTAGGGCTGCTCTGTTGACAAGAACCTCCACTTCGTTACACCTTAAATATCCCAGGAAAGAGAAAAATGGATAAAGAAGTTGTGGTCCTTATGTACAATGGAATATCACTCAGCCATGAAATCAACGTCATAAGGCTAGTAGCAGCATGATGAGTGGATTTAGGTACGACGATTCTAAATGAAATAAGTCACACAGAAAAAGACACTTATCATAAGATATCACTTATAGAGGGAATGTAAAAACCGCTACCCTTGAACTGAATTACAAAACAGAACAGAGTCACACGTTTAGAAAACACACTATGGCTGCTTAACGGGAAAGGTGAGGTGGAGTGATGCATAAAACAAGGGTTTCAAATTAGCTCAGATACCATTCAATAAACCCAATATGTAATAGACAAGACCTACTCTTTGCTCAGTGAATTGGACTCAACACCCCCTATTCACGGCCAAGAATATACCTGACTAGCAAGAATCTTAAAACCTATGTATTGATATCTCTCTGTAAGTGAGTCAAGTGGGTGTAAAGTGGCATAAACACAGCAGTGAAAAGCAGCTAAACCCCATTATAAAAATCAATTACTTTTAAAAACCTGTGAAAAAAAGACAGTGAAAGAGAGAGAAATTCTTACAAAATTCGTTTAGGGGCAGTGATGCTACCTGGATTGACCATATCTAGACCCACAGCTGATTGAGACATAAGGGTGGACACTCTTGGGGCTGAGAGGTTTGGTGAGGTTGGGTGAGGAAACGCAGACCCTTTAAAGTAATACTGCGTGGTACCCATCCCATGGGTCCCATATCTCCAGGTTCAAGGGCATCTTCCTACATCGAAAACATGCATGAGAAACCCAGAAGATGGTACACCGTGTGATCGCGAAAGGTTTCTAAAACGCACCTCATTTCTCATCTCCTTGTGCTCGGGTTCGCCATTCCAGCCGCATTACTAGCAATCTCCCTCCTTGGAGAATCTGCACCTTTAACCTCCTGTTCCGTACAGGTTGCAATTTTTCCTGAGGATGAAAGGGAAGAAGGGGGAACCAATGAGAGACTAGCTCTAGGTGTTGGGACAGGCACAGGTCACTCTATTTTCCCATCAGGAAGAAGAATTAACCACAGGCTCAGCCTGCCGCCCGGGACCAGAATAGGGCCTGAAGCAATCCTGCGCTTTTGCGGCCAGCTCCCAAGAAAGCGAGTTGAAAAATGGAGCTCAGGGGCACTGCAATTCACAAACCTGCAGACTTATAAATGATCACTCTCGTCCACAAATATATTGAGGGAAGGCAACGAAGAGGATTTGAAAGCAAGGCAGAATTGCAGGAAACAGATTTCAGGAGGGAGATTCGAATCGCCTTTAAAGCACAGGAAAAGCGGCAAAACCTCGACAAGATGCCCTTGGCCAAAAGGGGCGTATGCGTTTTTTCCTGAATATATTCAGGAAAAAACGCATACGCCCCTTTTGGCCAACCAAGCAACCTGGAAAGGCAAATCAGCGCTACAAAGAAGTCTCGCTTCCCATCGGTCAAAAGGGCCATGCTGAATAAAGTGTCAAAATCAGAAATGCAGGACAGGCCATGGAGAAACGGGAGCCTTGCTACGCTGATGGGCGGGATGTAAATTGCCAACAGCCACTCTGGAGAAGTGTACGGTGTGTCCTGAAACATCTAAAAACTCAGCTTAGAGAGCATAGGGCACTTCCACTCATGGGCGTATAAAGTGGGAAAATTAAAAACCAGCAAGACACAGGCACCCCAAAGTTTAGGGCTGCTCTGTTGACAAGAACCTCCACTTCGTTACACCTTAAATATCCCAGGAAAGAGAAAAATGGATAAAGAAGTTGTGGTCCTTATGTACAATGGAATATCACTCAGCCATGAAATCAACGTCATAAGGCTAGTAGCAGCATGATGAGTGGATTTAGGTACGACGATTCTAAATGAAATAAGTCACACAGAAAAAGACACTTATCATAAGATATCACTTATAGAGGGAATGTAAAAACCGCTACCCTTGAACTGAATTACAAAACAGAACAGAGTCACACGTTTAGAAAACACACTATGGCTGCTTAACGGGAAAGGTGAGGTGGAGTGATGCATAAAACAAGGGTTTCAAATTAGCTCAGATACCATTCAATAAACCCAATATGTAATAGACAAGACCTACTCTTTGCTCAGTGAATTGGACTCAACACCCCCTATTCACGGCCAAGAATATACCTGACTAGCAAGAATCTTAAAACCTATGTATTGATATCTCTCTGTAAGTGAGTCAAGTGGGTGTAAAGTGGCATAAACACAGCAGTGAAAAGCAGCTAAACCCCATTATAAAAATCAATTACTTTTAAAAACCTGTGAAAAAAAGACAGTGAAAGAGAGAGAAATTCTTACAAAATTCGTTTAGGGGCAGTGATGCTACCTGGATTGACCATATCTAGACCCACAGCTGATTGAGACATAAGGGTGGACACTCTTGGGGCTGAGAGGTTTGGTGAGGTTGGGTGAGGAAACGCAGACCCTTTAAAGTAATACTGCGTGGTACCCATCCCATGGGTCCCATATCTCCAGGTTCAAGGGCATCTTCCTACATCGAAAACATGCATGAGAAACCCAGAAGATGGTACACCGTGTGATCGCGAAAGGTTTCTAAAACGCACCTCATTTCTCATCTCCTTGTGCTCGGGTTCGCCATTCCAGCCGCATTACTAGCAATCTCCCTCCTTGGAGAATCTGCACCTTTAACCTCCTGTTCCGTACAGGTTGCAATTTTTCCTGAGGATGAAAGGGAAGAAGGGGGAACCAATGAGAGACTAGCTCTAGGTGTTGGGACAGGCACAGGTCACTCTATTTTCCCATCAGGAAGAAGAATTAACCACAGGCTCAGCCTGCCGCCCGGGACCAGAATAGGGCCTGAAGCAATCCTGCGCTTTTGCGGCCAGCTCCCAAGAAAGCGAGTTGAAAAATGGAGCTCAGGGGCACTGCAATTCACAAACCTGCAGACTTATAAATGATCACTCTCGTCCACAAATATATTGAGGGAAGGCAACGAAGAGGATTTGAAAGCAAGGCAGAATTGCAGGAAACAGATTTCAGGAGGGAGATTCGAATCGCCTTTAAAGCACAGGAAAAGCGGCAAAACCTCGACAATGATGCCCTTGGCCAAAAAGGGCGTATGCGTTTTTTCCTGAATATATTCAGGAAAAAACGCATACGCCCTTTTTGGCCAAGCAAGCAACCTGGAAAGGCAAATCAGCGCTACAAAGAAGTCTCGCTTCCCATCGGTCAAAAGGGCCATGCTGAATAAAGGGTGAAAACCAGAAATGCAGGGCAGGCCATGGAAAAACGGGAGGCTTGCTACGCTAATGGGCGGGATGTAAATTGCCAACAGCCACTCTGGAGAAGTGAACGGTGTGTCCTGAAACATCTAAAAAACTCAGCTTAGAGAGCATAGGGCACTTCCACTCATGGGCGTATAAATTGGGAAAACTAAAAATCAGCAAGACACAGGCACCCCAACGTTTAGGGCTGCTCTGTTGACAAGAACCTCCACTTCGTTACACCTTAAATATCTCAGGAAAGAGAAAAATGGATAAAGATGTTGTGGTCCTTATGTACAATGGAATATCACTCAGCCATGAAATCAACGTCATAAGGCTAGTAGCAGCATGATGAGTGGATTTAGGTCCGACGATTCTAAGTGAAATAAGTCACACAGAAAAAGAAACTTATCATAAGATATCACTTATAGAGGGAATGTAAAAACCGCTACCCTTGAACTGAATTACAAAACAGAACAGAGTCACACGTTTAGAAAACACACTATGGCTGCTTAACGGGAAAGGTGAGGTGGGGTGATGCATAAAACAAGGGTTTCAAATTAGCTCAGATACCGTTCCATAAACCCAATATGTCCTAGACAAGACCTACTCCTTGCTCAGTGAATTGGACTCAACACCCCCTATTCACGGCCCAAGAATATATCTGACTAGTAAGAATCTTAAAACCTATGTATTGATATCTCTCTGTAAGTGAGTCAAGTGGGTGTAAAGTGGCATAAACACAGCAGTGAAAAGCAGCTAAACCCCATTATAAAAATCAATTACTTTTAAAGACCTGTGAAAAAAAGACAGTGAAAGAGAGAGAAATTCTTACAAAATTCGTTTAGGGGCAGTGATGCTACCTGGATTGACCATATCTAGACCCACAGCTGATTGAGACATAAGGGTGGACACTCTTGGGGCTGAGAGGTTTTTTGAGGTTGGGTGAGGAAACGCAGACCCTTTAAAGTAATACTGCGTGGTACCCATCCCATGGGTCCCATATCTCCAGGTTCAAGGGCATCTTCCTACATCGAAAACATGCATGAGAAACCCAGAAGATGGTACACCGTGTGATCGCGAAAGGTTTCTAAAACGCACCTCATTTCTCATCTCCTTGTGCTCGGGTTCGCCATTCCAGCCGCATTACTAGCAATCTCCCTCCTTGGAGAATCTGCACCTTTAACCTCCTGTTCCGTACAGGTTGCAATTTGTCCTGAGGATGAACGGGAAGAAGGGGGAACCAATGAGAGACTAGCTCTAGGTGTTGGGACAGGCACAGGTCACTCTATTTTCCCATCAGGAAGAAGAATTAACCACAGGCTCAGCCTGCCGCCCGGGACCAGAATAGGGCCTGAAGCAATCCTGCGCGTTTGCGGCCAGCTCCCAAGAAAGCGAGTTGAAAAATGGAGCTCAGGGGCACTGCAATTCACAAACCTGCAGACTTATAAATGATCACTCTCGTCCACAAATATATTGAGGGAAGGCAACGAAGAGGATTTGAAAGCAAGGCAGAATTGCAGGAAACAGATTTCAGGAGGGAGATTCGAATCGCCTTTAAAGCACAGGAAAAGCGGCAAAACCTCGACAAGATGCCCTTGGCCAAAAGGGGCGTATGCGTTTTTTCCTGAATATATTCAGGAAAAAACGCATACGCCCCTTTTGGCCAACCAAGCAACCTGGAAAGGCAAATCAGCGCTACAAAGAAGTCTCGCTTCCCATCGGTCAAAAGGGCCATGCTGAATAAAGTGTCAAAATCAGAAATGCAGGACAGGCCATGGAGAAACGGGAGCCTTGCTACGCTGATGGGCGGGATGTAAATTGCCAACAGCCACTCTGGAGAAGTGTACGGTGTGTCCTGAAACATCTAAAAACTCAGCTTAGAGAGCATAGGGCACTTCCACTCATGGGCGTATAAATTGGGAAAACTAAAAATCAGCAAGACACAGGCACCCCAAAGTTTAGGGCTGCTCTGTTGACAAGAACCTCCACTTCGTTACACCTTAAATATCCCAGGAAAGAGAAAAATGGATAAAGAAGTTGTGGTCCTTATGTACAATGGAATATCACTCAGCCATGAAATCAACGTCATAAGGCTAGTAGCAGCATGATGAGTGGATTTAGGTACGACGATTCTAAGTGAAATAAGTCACACAGAAAAAGACACTTATCATAAGATATCACTTATAGAGGGAATGTAAAAACCGCTACCCTTGAACTGAATTACAAAACAGAACAGAGTCACACGTTTAGAAAACACACTATGGCTGCTTAACGGGAAAGGTGAGGTGGAGTGATGCATAAAACAAGGGTTTCAAATTAGCTCAGATACCATTCAATAAACCCAATATGTAATAGACAAGACCTACTCTTTGCTCAGTGAATTGGACTCAACACCCCCTATTCACGGCCAAGAATATACCTGACTAGCAAGAATCTTAAAACCTATGTATTGATATCTCTCTGTAAGTGAGTCAAGTGGGTGTAAAGTGGCATAAACACAGCAGTGAAAAGCAGCTAAACCCCATTATAAAAATCAATTACTTTTAAAAACCTGTGAAAAAAAGACAGTGAAAGAGAGAGAAATTCTTACAAAATTCGTTTAGGGGCAGTGATGCTACCTGGATTGACCATATCTAGACCCACAGCTGATTGAGACATAAGGGTGGACACTCTTGGGGCTGAGAAGTTTTTTGAGGTTGGGTGAGGAAACGCAGACCCTTTAAAGTAATACTGCGTGGTACCCATCCCATGGGTCCCATATCTCCAGGTTCAAGGGCATCTTCCTACATCGAAAACATGCAAGAGAAACCCAGAAGATGGTACACCGTGTGATCGCGAAAGGTTTCTAAAACGCACCTCATTTCTCATCTCCTTGTGCTCGGGTTCGCCATTCCAGCCGCATTACTAGCAATCTCCCTCCTTGGAGAATCTGCACCTTTAACCTCCTGTTCTGTACAGGTTGCAATTTGTCCTGAGGATGAACGGGAAGAAGGGGGAACCAATGAGAGACTAGCTCTAGGTGTTGGGACAGGCACAGGTCACTCTATTTTCCCATCAGGAAGAAGAATTAACCACAGGCTCAGCCTGCCGCCCGGGACCAGAATAGGGCCTGAAGCAATCCTGCGCGTTTGCGGCCAGCTCCCAAGAAAGCGAGTTGAAAAATGGAGCTCAGGGGCACTGCAATTCACAAACCTGCAGACTTATAAATGATCACTCTCGTCCACAAATATATTGAGGGAAGGCAACGAAGAGGATTTGAAAGCAAGGCAGAATTGCAGGAAACAGATTTCAGGAGGGAGATTCGAATCGCCTTTAAAGCACAGGAAAAGCGGCAAAACCTCGACAAGATGCCCTTGGCCAAAAGGGGCGTATGCGTTTTTTCCTGAATATATTCAGGAAAAAACGCATACGCCCCTTTTGGCCAACCAAGCAACCTGGAAAGGCAAATCAGCGCTACAAAGAAGTCTCGCTTCCCATCGGTCAAAAGGGCCATGCTGAATAAAGTGTCAAAATCAGAAATGCAGGACAGGCCATGGAGAAACGGGAGCCTTGCTACGCTGATGGGCGGGATGTAAATTGCCAACAGCCACTCTGGAGAAGTGTACGGTGTGTCCTGAAACATCTAAAAACTCAGCTTAGAGAGCATAGGGCACTTCCACTCATGGGCGTATAAAGTGGGAAAATTAAAAACCAGCAAGACACAGGCACCCCAAAGTTTAGGGCTGCTCTGTTGACAAGAACCTCCACTTCGTTACACCTTAAATATCCCAGGAAAGAGAAAAATGGATAAAGAAGTTGTGGTCCTTATGTACAATGGAATATCACTCAGCCATGAAATCAACGTCATAAGGCTAGTAGCAGCATGATGAGTGGATTTAGGTACGACGATTCTAAATGAAATAAGTCACACAGAAAAAGACACTTATCATAAGATATCACTTATAGAGGGAATGTAAAAACCGCTACCCTTGAACTGAATTACAAAACAGAACAGAGTCACACGTTTAGAAAACACACTATGGCTGCTTAACGGGAAAGGTGAGGTGGAGTGATGCATAAAACAAGGGTTTCAAATTAGCTCAGATACCATTCAATAAACCCAATATGTAATAGACAAGACCTACTCTTTGCTCAGTGAATTGGACTCAACACCCCCTATTCACGGCCAAGAATATACCTGACTAGCAAGAATCTTAAAACCTATGTATTGATATCTCTCTGTAAGTGAGTCAAGTGGGTGTAAAGTGGCATAAACACAGCAGTGAAAAGCAGCTAAACCCCATTATAAAAATCAATTACTTTTAAAAACCTGTGAAAAAAAGACAGTGAAAGAGAGAGAAATTCTTACAAAATTCGTTTAGGGGCAGTGATGCTACCTGGATTGACCATATCTAGACCCACAGCTGATTGAGACATAAGGGTGGACACTCTTGGGGCTGAGAGGTTTGGTGAGGTTGGGTGAGGAAACGCAGACCCTTTAAAGTAATACTGCGTGGTACCCATCCCATGGGTCCCATATCTCCAGGTTCAAGGGCATCTTCCTACATCGAAAACATGCATGAGAAACCCAGAAGATGGTACACCGTGTGATCGCGAAAGGTTTCTAAAACGCACCTCATTTCTCATCTCCTTGTGCTCGGGTTCGCCATTCCAGCCGCATTACTAGCAATCTCCCTCCTTGGAGAATCTGCACCTTTAACCTCCTGTTCCGTACAGGTTGCAATTTTTCCTGAGGATGAAAGGGAAGAAGGGGGAACCAATGAGAGACTAGCTCTAGGTGTTGGGACAGGCACAGGTCACTCTATTTTCCCATCAGGAAGAAGAATTAACCACAGGCTCAGCCTGCCGCCCGGGACCAGAATAGGGCCTGAAGCAATCCTGCGCTTTTGCGGCCAGCTCCCAAGAAAGCGAGTTGAAAAATGGAGCTCAGGGGCACTGCAATTCACAAACCTGCAGACTTATAAATGATCACTCTCGTCCACAAATATATTGAGGGAAGGCAACGAAGAGGGTTTGAAAGCAAGGCAGAATTGCAGGAAACAGATTTCAGGAGGGAGATTTGAATCGCCTTTAAAGCACAGGAAAAGCGGCAAAACCTCGTCAATGATGCCCTTGGCCAAAAAGGGCGTATGCGTTTTTTCCTGAATATATTCAGGAAAAAACGCATACGCCCTTTTTGGCCAACCAAGCAACCTGGAAAGGCAAATCAGCGCTACAAAGAAGTCTCACTTCCCATCGGTCAAAAGGGCCATGCTGAATAAAGTGTCAAAACCAGAAATGCAGGACAGGCCATGGAGAAACGGGAGCCTTGCTACGCTGATGGGGGGGATGTAAATTGCCAACAGCCACTCTGGAGAAGTGTACGGTGTGTCCTGAAACATCTAAAAAACTCAGCTTAGAGAGCATAGGGCACTTCCACTCATGGGCGTATAAATTGGGAAAATTAAAAACCAGCAAGACACAGGCACCCCAAAGTTTAGGGCTGCTCTGTTGACAAGAACCTCCAACTTCGTTACACCTTAAATATCCCAGGAAAGAGAAAAATGGATAAAGATGTTGTGGTCCTTATGTACAATGGAATATCACTCAGCCATGAAATCAACGTCATAAGGCTAGTAGCAGCATGATGAGTGGATTTAGGTACGACGATTCTAAGTGAAATAAGTCACACAGAAAAAGACACTTATCATAAGATATCACTTATAGAGGGAATGTAAAAACCGCTACCCTTGAACTGAATTACAAAACAGAACAGAGTCACACGTTTAGAAAACACACTATGGCTGCTTAATGGGAAAGGTGAGGTGGGGTGATGCATAAAACAAGGGTTTCAAATTAGCTCAGATACCGTTCGATAAACCCAATATGTACTAGACAAGACCTACTCCTTGCTCAGTGAATTGGACTCAAAACCCCCTATTCACGGCCCAAGAATATATCTGACTAGTAAGAATCTTAAAACCTATGTATTGATATCTCTCTGTAAGTGAGTCAAGTGGGTGTGAAGTGAAATAAACACAGCAGTGAAAAGCAGCTAAACCCCATTATAAAAATCAATTACTTTTAAAAACCTGTGAAAAAAAGACAGTGAAAGAGAGAGAAATTCTTACAAAATTCGTTTAGGGGCAGTTATGCTACCTGGATTGACCATATCTAGACCCACAGCTGATTGAGACATAAGGGTGGACACTCTTGGTGCTGAGAGGTTTGGTGAGGTTGGGTGAGGAAACGCAGACCCTTTAAAGTAATACTGCGTGGTACCCATCCCATGGGTTCCAAATCTCCAGGTTCAAGGGCATCTTCCTACATCGAAAACATGCATGAGAAACGCAGAAGATGGTACACCGTGTGATCGCGAAAGGTTTCTAAAACGCACCTCATTTCTCATCTCCTTGTGCTCGGGTTCGCCATTCCAGCTGCTTTACTAGCAATCTCCCTCCTTGGAGAATCAGCACCTTTAACCTCCTGTTCCGTACAGGTTGCAATTTGTCCTGAGGATGAACGGGAAGAAGGGGGAACCAATGAGAGACTAGCTCTAGGTGTTGGGACAGGCACAGGTCACTCTATTTTCCCATCAGGAAGAAGAATTAAGCACAGGCTCAGCCTTCCGCCCGGGACCAGAATAGGGCCTGAAGCAATCCTGCGCTTTTGCGGCCAGCTCCCAAGAAAGCGAGTTGAAAAATGGAGCTCAGGGGCACTGCAATTCACAAACCTGCAGACTTATAAATGACCGCTCTCGTCCACAAATATATTGAGGGAAGGCAACGAAGAGGATTTGAAAGCAAGGCAGAATTGCAGGAAACAGATTTCAGGAGGGAGATTCGAATCGCCTTTAAAGCACAGGAAAAGCGGCAAAACCTCGACAATGATGCCCTTGGCCAAAAAGGGCGTATGCGTTTTTTCCTGAATATATTCAGGAAAAAACGCATACGCCCTTTTTGGCCAAGCAAGCAACCTGGAAAGGCAAATCAGCGCTACAAAGAAGTCTCGCTTCCCATCGGTCAAAAGGGCCATGCTGAATAAAGTGTCAATACCAGAAATGCAGGGCAGGCCATGGAGAAACGGGAGGCTTGCTACGCTAATGGGCGGGATGTAAATTGCCAACAGCCACTCTGGAGAAGTGTACGGTGTGTCCTGAAACATCTAAAAAACTCAGCTTAGAGAGCATAGGGCACTTCCACTCATGGGCGTATAAATTGGGAAAACTAAAAATCAGCAAGACACAGGCACCCCAACGTTTAGGGCTGCTGTGTTGACAAGAACCTCCACTTCGTTACACCTTAAATATCTCAGGAAAGAGAAAAATGGATAAAGATGTTGTGGTCCTTATGTACAATGGAATATCACTCAGCCATGAAATCAACGTCATAAGGCTAGTAGCAGCATGATGAGTGGATTTAGGTCCGACGATTCTAAGTGAAATAAGTCACACAGAAAAAGACACTTATCATAAGATATCACTTATAGAGGGAATGTAAAAACCGCTACCCTTGAACTGAATTACAAAACAGAACAGAGTCACACGTTTAGAAAACACACTATGGCTGCTTAACGGGAAAGGTGATGTGGGGCGATGCATAAAACAAGGGTTTCAAATTAGCTCAGATACCGTTCCATAAACCCAATATGTAATAGACAAGACCTACTCCTTGCTCAGTGAATTGGACTCAACACCCCCTATTCACGGCCCAAGAATATATCTGACTAGTAAGAATCTTAAAACCTATGTATTGATATCTCTCTGTAAGTGAGTCAAGTGGGTGTAAAGTGGCATAAACACAGCAGTGAAAAGCAGCTAAACCCCATTATAAAAATCAATTACTTTTAGAAACCTGTGAAAAAAAGACAGTGAAAGAGAGAGAAATTCTTACAAAATTCGTTTAGGGGCAGTTATGCTACCTGGACTGACCATATCTAGACCCACAGCAGATTGAGACATAAGGGTGGACACTCTTGGGGCTGAGAGGTTTGGTGAGGTTGGGTGAGCAAACGCAGAACCTTTAAAGTAATACTGCGTGGTACCCATCCCATGGGTCCCAAATCTCCAGGTTCAAGGGCATCTTCCTACATCGAAAACATGCATGAGAAACCCAGAAGATGGTACACTGTGTGATCGGGAAAGGTTTCTAAAACGCACCTCATTTTTCATGTCCTTGTGCTCGGGTTCGCCATTCCAGCCGCATTACTAGCAATCTCCCTCCTTGGATAATCAGCACCTTTAACCTCCTGTTCCGTACAGGTTGCAATTTGTCCTGAGGATGAACGGGAAGAAGGGGGAACCAATGAGAGACTAGCTCTAGGTGTTGGGACAGGCACAGGTCACTCTATTTTCCCATCAGGAAGAAGAATTAAGCACAGGCTCAGCCTTCCGCCCGGGACCAGAATAGGGCCTGAAGCAATCCTGCGCTTTTGCGGCCAGCTCCCAAGAAAGCGAGTTGAAAAATGGAGCTCAGGGGCACTGCAATTCACAAACCTGCAGACTTATAAATGACCACTCTCGTCCACAAATATATTGAGGGAAGGCAACGAAGAGGATTTGAAAGCAAGGCAGAATTGCAGGAAACAGATTTCAGGAGGGAGATTCGAATCGCCTTTAAAGCACAGGAAAAGCGGCAAAACCTCGACAATGATGCCCTTGGCCAAAAAGGGCGTATGCGTTTTTTCCTGAATATATTCAGGAAAAAACGCATACGCCCTTTTTGGCCAAGCAAGCAACCTGGAAAGGCAAATCAGCGCTACAAAGAAGTCTCGCTTCCCATCGGTCAAAAGGGCCATGCTGAATAAAGTGTCAAAACCAGAAATGCAGGGCAGGCCATGGAGAAACGGGAGGCTTGCTACGCTAATGGGCGGGATGTAAATTGCCAACAGCCACTCTGGAGAAGTGTACGGTGTGTCCTGAAACATCTAAAAAACTCAGCTTAGAGAGCATAGGGCACTTCCACTCATGGGCGTATAAATTGGGAAAACTAAAAATCAGCAAGACACAGGCACCCCAACGTTTAGGGCTGCTGTGTTGACAAGAACCTCCACTTCGTTACACCTTAAATATCTCAGGAAAGAGAAAAATGGATAAAGATGTTGTGGTCCTTATGTACAATGGAATATCACTCAGCCATGAAATCAACGTCATAAGGCTAGTAGCAGCATGATGAGTGGATTTAGGTCCGACGATTCTAAGTGAAATAAGTCACACAGAAAAAGACACTTATCATAAGACATCACTTATAGAGGGAATGTAAAAACCGCTACCCTTGAACTGAATTACAAAACAGAACAGAGTCACACGTTTAGAAAACACACTATGGCTGCTTAACGGGAAAGGTGATGTGGGGCGATGCATAAAACAAGGGTTTCAAATTAGCTCAGATACCGTTCCATAAACCCAATATGTAATAGACAAGACCTACTCCTTGCTCAGTGAATTGGACTCAACACCCCCTATTCACGGCCCAAGAATATATCTGACTAGTAAGAATCTTAAAACCTATGTATTGATATCTCTCTGTAAGTGAGTCAAGTGGGTGTAAAGTGGCATAAACACAGCAGTGAAAAGCAGCTAAACCCCATTATAAAAATCAATTACTTTTAGAAACCTGTGAAAAAAAGACAGTGAAAGAGAGAGAAATTCTTACAAAATTCGTTTAGGGGCAGTTATGCTACCTGGATTGACCATATCTAGACCCACAGCAGATTGAGACATAAGGGTGGACACTCTTGGGGCTGAGAGGTTTGGTGAGGTTGGGTGAGCAAACGCAGAACCTTTAAAGTAATACTGCGTGGTACCCATCCCATGGGTCCCAAATCTCCAGGTTCAAGGGCATCTTCCTACATCGAAAACATGCATGAGAAACCCAGAAGATGGTACACTGTGTGATCGGGAAAGGTTTCTAAAACGCACCTCATTTTTCATGTCCTTGTGCTGGGGTTCGCCATTCCAGCCGCATTACTAGCAATCTCCCTCCTTGGATAATCAGCACCTTTAACCTCCTGTTCCGTACAGGTTGCAATTTGTCCTGAGGATGAACGGGAAGAAGGGGGAACCAATGAGAGACTAGCTCTAGGTGTTGGGACAGGCACAGGTCACTCTATTTTCCCATCAGGAAGAAGAATTAAGCACAGGCTCAGCCTTCCGCCCGGGACCAGAATAGGGCCTGAAGCAATCCTGCGCTTTTGCGGCCAGCTCCCAAGAAAGCGAGTTGAAAAATGGAGCTCAGGGGCACTGCAATTCACAAACCTGCACACTTATAAATGACCACTCTCGTCCACAAATATATTGAGGGAAGGCAACGAAGAGGATTTGAAAACAAGGCAGAATTGCAGGAAACAGATTTCAGGAGGGAGATTCGAATCGCCTTTAAAGCACAGGAAAAGCGGCAAAACCTCGACAATGATGCCCTTGGCCAAAAAGGGCGTATGCGTTTTTTCCTGAATATATTCAGGAAAAAACGCATACGCCCTTTTTGGCCAAGCAAGCAACCTGGAAAGGCAAATCAGCGCTACAAAGAAGTCTCGCTTCCCATCGGTCAAAAGGGTCATGCTGAATAAAGTGTCAAAACCAGAAATGCAGGGCAGGCCATGGAGAAACGGGAGGCTTGCTACGCTAATGGGCGGGATGTAAATTGGCAACAGCCACTCTGGAGAAGTGTACGGTGTGTCCTGAAACATCTAAAAAACTCAGCTTAGAGAGCATAGGGCACTTCCACTCATGGGCGTATAAAGTGGGAAAACTAAAAATCAGCAAGACACAGGCACCCCAACGTTTAGGGCTTCTCTGTTGACAAGAACCTCCACTTCGTTACACCTTAAATATCTCAGGAAAGAGAAAAATGGATAAATAAGTTGTGGTCCTTATGTACAATGGAATATCACTCAGCCATGAAATCAACGTCATAAGGCTAGTAGCAGCATAATGAGTGGATTTAGGTACGACGATTCTAAGTGAAATAAGTCACACAGAAAAAGACACTTATCATAAGATATCACTTATAGAGGGAATGTAAAAACCGCTACCCTTGAACTGAATTACAAAACAGAACAGAGTCACACGTTTAGAAAACACACTATGGCTGCTTAACGGGAAAGGTGAGGTGGGGTGATGCATAAAACAAGGGTTTCAAATTAGCTCAGATACCGTTCCATAAACCCAATATGTAATAGACAAGACCTACTCCTTGCTCAGTGAATTGGACTCAACACCCCCTATTCACGGCCCAAGAATATATCTGACTAGTAAGAATCTTAAAACCTATGTATTGATATCTCTCTGTAAGTGAGTCAAGTGGGTGTAAAGTGACATAAACACAGCAGTGAAAAGCAGCTAAACCCCATTATAAAAATCAATTACTTTTAAAATCCTGTGAAACAAAGACAGTGAAAGAGAGAGAAATTCTTACAAAATTCGTTCAGGGGTTGTGATGCCACCTGGATTGACCATGTATAGACCCACAGCTGATTGAGACATAAGGGTGGACACTCTTGGGCCTGAGAGGTTTGGTGAGGTTGGGTGAGGAAACGCAGACCCTTTAAAGTAATACTGCGTGGTACCCATCCCATGGGTTTCAAATCTCCAGGTTCAAGGGCATCTTCCTACATCGAAAACATGCATGAGAAACCCAGAAGATGGTACACCGTGTGATCGGGAAAGGTTTCTAAAACGCACCTCATTTCTCATCTCCTTGTGCTCGGGTTCGCCATTCCAGCCGCTTTACTAGCAATCTCCCTCCTTGGAGAATCAGCACCTTTAACCTCCTGTTCCGTACAGGTTGCAATTTGTCCTGAGGATGAACGGGAAGAGGGGACAACAATGAGAGACTAGCTCTAGGTGTTGGGACAGGCACAGGTCACTCTATTTTCCCATCAGGAAGAAGAATTAAGCACAGGCTCAGCCTGCCGCCCGGGACCAGAATAGGGCCTGAAGCAATCCTGCGCTTTTGCGGCCAGCTCCCAAGAAAGCGAGTTGAAAAATGGAGCTCAGGGGCACTGCAATTCACAAAACTGCAGACTTATAAATGATCACTCTCGTCCACAAATATATTGAGGGAAGGCAACGAAGAGGATTTAAAGCAAGGCAGAATTGCAGGAAACAGATTTCAGGAGGGAGATACGAATCGCCTTTAAAGCACAGGAAAAGCGGCAAAACCTCGACAATGATGCCCTTGGCCAAAAAGGGCGTATGCGTTTTTTCCTGAATATATTCAGGAAAAAACGCATACGCCCTTTTTGGCCAACCAAACAACTTGGAAAGGCAAATCAGCGCTACAAAGAAGTCTCGCTTCCCATCGGTCAAAAGGGCCATGCTGAATAAAGTGTCAAAACCAGAAATGCAGGGCAGGCCATGAGGAAACGGGAGCCTTGCTACGATGATGGGCGGGATGTAAATTGCCAACAGCCACTCTGGAGAAGTGTACGGTGTGTCCTGAAACATCTAAAAAACTCAGCTTAGAGAGCATAGGGCAGTTCCACTCATGGGCGTATAAATTGGGAAAACTAAAAATCAGCAAGACACAGGCACCCCAACATTTAGGGCTGCTCTGTTGACAAGAACCTCCACTTCGTTACACCTTAAATATCCCAGGAAAGAGAAAAATGGATAAAGAAGTTGTGGTCCTTATGTACAAAGGAATATCACTCAGCCATGAAATCAACGTCATAAGGCTAGTAGCAGCATGATGAGTGGATTTAGGTACGACGATTCTAAGTGAAATAAGTCACACAGAAAAAGACACTTATCATAAGATATCACTTATAGAGGGAATGAAAAAACCGCTACCCTTGAACTGAATTACAAAACAGAACAGAGTCACACTTTTACAAAACACACTATGGCTGCTTAAGGGGAAATGTGAGGTGGGGTGATGCATAAAACAAGGGTTTCAAATTAGCTCAGATACCGTTCCATAAACCCAATATGTAACAGACAAGACCTACTCCTTGCTCAGTGAATTGGACTCAACACCCCCTATTCACGGCCCAAGAATATATCTGATTAGTAAGAATCTTAAAACCTATGTATTGATATCTCTCTGTAAGTGAGTCAAGTGGGTGTAAAGTGACATAAACACAGCAGTGAAAAGCAGCTAAACCCCATTATAAAAATCAATTACTTTTAAAATCCTGTGAAACAAAGACAGTGAAAGAGAGAGAAATTCTTACAAAATTCGTTCAGGGGCTGTGATGCCATCTGGATTGACCATGTATAGACCCACAGCTGATTGAGACATAAGGGTGGACACTCTTGGGGCTGAGAGGTTTGGTGAGGTTGGGTGAGCAAACGCAGACCATTTAAAGTAATACTGCGTGGTACCCATCCCATGGGTCCCAAATCTCCAGGGTCAAGGCCATCTTCCTACATCGAAAACATGCATGAGGAACGCAGAAGATGGTACACCGTGTGATCGGGAAAGGTTTCTAAAACACACCTCATTTCTCATCTCCTTGTGCTCGGGTTCGCCATTCCAGCCGCTTTACTAGCAGTCTCCCTCCTTGGAGAATCAGCACCTTTAACCTCCTGTTCCGTACAGGTTGCAATTTGTCCTGAGGATGAACGGGAAGAGGGGGAACCAATGAGAGACTAGCTCTAGGTGTTGGGACAGGCACAGGTCACTCTATTTTCCCATCAGGAAGAAGAATTAAGCACAGGCTCAGCCTGCCGCCCGGGACCAGAATAGGGCCTGAAGCAAACCTGCGCTTTTGCGGCCAGCTCCCAAGAAAGCGAGTTGAAAAATGGAGCTCAGGCGCACTGCAATTCACAAACCTGCAGACTTATAAATGTTCATTCTCGTCCACAAATATATTGAGGGAAGGCAACGAAGAGGATTTGAAAGCAAGGCGGAATTGCAGGAAACAGATTTCAGAAGGGAGATTCGAATCGCCTTTAAAGCACAGGAAAAGCGGCAAAACCTCGACAATGATGCCCTTGGCCAAAAAGGGCGTATGCGTTTTTTCCTGAATATATTCAGGAAAAAACGCATACGCCCTTTTTGGCCAAGCAAGCAACCTGGAAAGGCAAATCAGCGCTACAAAGAAGTCTCGCTTCCCATCGGTCAAAAGGGCCAAGCTGAATAAAGTGTCAAAACCAGAACTGCAGGGCAGGCCATGGAGAAACGGGAGCCTTGCTACGCTGATGGGCGGGATGTAAATTGCCAACAGCCACTCTGGAGAAGTGTACGGTGTGTCCTGAAACATCTAAAAAACTCAGCTTAGAGAGCATAGGGCACTTCCACTCATGGGCGTATAAATTGGGAAAACTAAAAATCAGCAAGACACAGGCACCCCAACGTTTAGGGCTGCTCTGTTGACAAGAACCTCCACTTCGTTACACCTTAAATATCTCAGGAAAGAGAAAGATGGATAAATAAGTTGTGGTCCTTATGTACAATGGAATATCACTCAGACATGAAATCAACGTCATAAGGCTAGTAGCAGCATGATGAGAGGATTTAGGTACGACGATTCTAAGTGAAATAAGTCACACAGAAAAAGACACTTATCATAAGATATCACTTATAGAGGGAATGTAAAAACTGCTACCCTTGAACTGAATTACAAAACAGAACAAAGTCACACGTTTAGAAAACACACTATGGCTGCTTAACGGGAAAGGTGAGGTAGGGTGATGCATAAAACAAGGGTTTCAAATTAGCTCAGATACCGTTCCATAAACCCAATATGTAATAGACAAGACCTACTCCTTGCTCAGTGAATTGGACTCGACACCCCCTATTCACGGCCCAAGAATATATCTGACTAGTAAGAATCTTAAAACCTATGTATTGATATCTCTCTGTAAGTGAGTCAAGTGGGTGTAAAGTGACATAAACACAGCAGTGAAAAGCAGCTAAACCCCATTATAAAAATCAATTACTTTTAAAAACCTGTGAAACAAAGACAGTGAAAGAGAGAGAAATTCTTACAAAATTCGTTCAGGGGCTGTGATGCCACCTGGATTGACCATGTATAGACCCACAGCTGATTGAGACATAAGGGTGGACACTCTTGGGGCTGAGAGGTTTGGTGAGGTTGGGTGAGCAAACGCAGACCCTTTAAAGTAATACTGCGTGGTACCCATCCCATGGGTCCCAAATCTCCAGGTTCAAGGCCATCTTCCTACATCGAAAACATGCATGAGGAACCCAGAAGATGGTACACCGTGTGATCGGGAAAGGTTTCTAAAACACACCTCATTTCTCATCTCCTTGTGCTCGGGTTCGCCATTCCAGCCGCTTTACTAGCAATCTCCCTCCTTGGAGAATCAGCACCTTTAACCTCCTGTTCGGTACAGGTTGCAATTTGTCCTGAGGTTGAACGGGAAGAGGGGGAACCAATGAGAGACTAGCTCTAGGTGTTGGGACAGGCACAGGTCACTCTATTTTCCCATCAGGAAGAAGAATTAAGCACAGGCTCAGCCTGCCGCCCGGGACCAGAATAGGGCCTGAAGCAAACCTGCGCTTTTGCGGCCAGCTCCCAAGAAAGCGAGTTGAAAAATGGAGCTCAGGCGCACTGCAATTCACAAACCTGCAGACTTATAAATGTTCACTCTCGTCCACAAATATATTGAGGGAAGGCAACGAAGAGGATTTGAAAGCAAGGCAGAATTGCAGGAAACAGATTTCAGGAGGGAGATTCGAATCGCCTTTAAAGCACAAGAAAAGTGGCAAAACCTCGACAATGATGCCCTTTGCCAAAAACGGCGTATGCGTTTTTTCCTGAATATATTCAGGAAAAAACGCATACGCCCTTTTTGGCCAACCAAGCAACCTGGAAAGGCAAATCAGCGCTACAAAGAAGTCTCGCTTCCCATCGGTCAAAAGGGCCATGCTGAATAAAGTGTCAAAACCAGAAATGCAGGACAGGCCATGGAGAAACGGGAGCCTTGCTACGCTGATGGGCGGGATGTAAATTGCCAACAGCCACTCTGGAGAAGTGTACGGTGTGTCCTGAAACATCTAAAAAACTCAGCTTAGAGAGCATAGGGCACTTCCACTCATGGGCGTATAAATTGGGAAAACTAAAAATCAGCAAGACACAGGCACCCCAACGTTTAGGGCTGTTCTGTTGACAAGAACCTCCACTTCGTTACACCTTAAATATCTCAGGAAAGAGAAAGATGGATAAATAAGTTGTGGTCCTTATGTACAATGGAATATCACTCAGCCATGAAATCAACGTCATAAGGCTAGTAGCAGCATGATGAGAGGATTTAGGTACGACGATTCTAAGTGAAATAAGTCACACAGAAAAAGACACTTATCATAAGATATCACTTATAGAGGGAATGTAAAAACCGCTACCCTTGAACTGAATTACAAAACAGAACAGAGTCACACGTTTAGAAAACACACTATGGCTGCTTAACGGGAAAGGTGAGGTAGGGTGATGCATAAAACAAGGGTTTCAAATTAGCTCAGATACCGTTCCATAAACCCAATATGTAATAGACAAGACATACTCCTTGCTCAGTGAATTGGACTCGACACCCCCTATTCACGGCCCAAGAATATATCTGACTAGTAAGAATCTTAAAACCTATGTATTGATATCTCTCTGTAAGTGAGTCAAGTGGGTGTAAAGTGACATAAACACAGCAGTGAAAAGCAGCTAAACCCCATTATAAAAATCAATTACTTTTAAAATCCTGTGAAACAAAGACAGTGAAAGAGAGAGAAATTCTTACAAAATTCGTTCAGGGGCTGTGATGCCACCTGGATTGACCATGTATAGACCCACAGCTGATTGAGACATAAGGGTGGACACTCTTGGGGCTGAGAGGTTTGGTGAGGTTGGGTGAGGAAACGCAGACCCTTTAAAGTAATACTGCGTGGTACCCATCCCATGGGTTTCAAATCTCCAGGTTCAAGGCCATCTTCCTACATCGAAAACATGCATGAGAAACCCAGAAGATGGTACACCGTGTGATCGCGAAAGGTTTCTAAAACGCACCTCATTTCTCATCTCCTTGTGCTCGGGTTCGCCATTACAGCTGCTTTACTAGCAATCTCCCTCCTTGGAGAATCAGCACCTTTAACCTCCTGTTCCGTACAGGTTGCAATTTGTCCTGAGGATGAACGGGAAGAGGGGACAACAATGAGAGACTAGCTCTAGGTGTTGGGACAGGCACAGGTCACTCTATTTTCCAATCAGGAAGAAGAATTAAGCACAGGCTCAGCCTGCCGCCCGGGACCAGAATAGGGCCTGAAGCAATCCTGCGCTTTTGCGGCCAGCTCCCAAGAAAGCGAGTTGAAAAATGGAGCTCAGGGGCACTGCAATTCACAAACCTGCAGACTTATAAATGATCACTCTCGTCCACAAATATATTGAGGGAAGGCAACGAAGAGGATTTAAAGCAAGGCAGAATTGCAGGAAACAGATTTCAGGAGGGAGATACGAATCGCCTTTAAAGCACAGGAAAATCGGCAAAACCTCGACAATGATGCCCTTGGCCAAAAAGGGCGTATGCGTTTTTTCCTGAATATATTCAGGAAAAAACGCATACGCCCTTTTTGGCCAACCAAGCAACTTGGAAAGGCAAATCAGCGCTACAAAGAAGTCTCGCTTCCCATCGGTCAAAAGGGCCATGCTGAATAAAGTGTCAAAACCAGAAATGCAGGGCAGGCCATGAGGAAACGGGAGCCTTGCTACGATGATGGGCGGGATGTAAATTAGCCAACAGCCACTCTGGAGAAGTGTACGGTGTGTCCTGAAACATCTAAAAAACTCAGCTTAGAGAGCACAGGGCACTTCCACTCATGGGCGTATAAATTGGGAAAACTAAAAATCAGCAAGACACAGGCACCCCAACATTTAGGGCTGCTCTGTTGACAAGAACCTCCACTTCGTTACACCTTAAATATCCCAGGAAAGAGAAAAATGGATAAAGAAGTTGTGGTCCTTATGTACAAAGGAATATCACTCAGCCATGAAATCAACGTCATAAGGCTAGTAGCAGCATGATGAGTGGATTTAGGTACGACGATTCTAAGTGAAATAAGTCACACAGAAAAAGACACTTATCATAAGGTATCACTTATAGAGGGAATGTAAAAACCGCTACCCTTGAACTGAATTACAAAACAGAACAGAGTCACACTTTTACAAAACACACTATGGCTGCTTAAGGGGAAATGTGAGGTGGGGTGATGCATAAAACAAGGGTTTCAAATTAGCTCAGATACCGTTCCATAAACCCAATATGTAACAGACAAGACCTACTCCTTGCTCAGTGAATTGGACTCAACACCCCCTATTCACGGCCCAAGAATATATCTGATTAGTAAGAATCTTAAAACCTATGTATTGATATCTCTCTGTAAGTGAGTCAAGTGGGTGTAAAGTGACATAAACACAGCAGTGAAAAGCAGCTAAACCCCATTATAAAAATCAATTACTTTTAAAAACCTGTGAAACAAAGACAGTGAAAGAGAGAGAAATTCTTACAAAATTCGTTCAGGGGCTGTGATGCCACCTGGATTGACCATGTATAGACCCACAGCTGATTGAGACATAAGGGTGGACACTCTTGGGGCTGAGAGGTTTGGTGAGGTTGGGTGAGCAAACGCAGACCCTTTAAAGTAATACTGCGTGGTACCCATCCTATGGGTCCCAAATCTCCAGGTTCAAGGGCATCTTCCTACATCGAAAACATGCATGAGAAACCCAGAAGATGGTACACCGTGTGATCGGGAAAGGTTTCTAAAACACACCTCATTTCTCATCTCCTTGTGCTCGGGTTCGCCATTACAGCCGCTTTACTAGCAATCTCCCTCCTTGGAGAATCAGCACCTTTAACCTCCTGTTCCGTACAGGTTGCAATTTGTCCTGAGGATGACCGGGAAGAGGGGGAACCAATGAGAGACTAGCTCTAGGTGTTGGGACAGGCACAGGTCACTCTATTTTCCCATCAGGAAGAAGAATTAAGCACAGGCTCAGCCTGCCGCCCAGGACCAGAATAGGGCCTGAAGCAATCCTGCGCTTTTGCGGCCAGCTCCCAAGAAAGCGAGTTGAAAAATGGAGCTCAGGGGCACTGCAATTCACAAACCTGCAGACTTATAAATGTTCACTCTCGTCCACAAATATATTGAGGGAAGGCAACGAAGAGGATTTGAAAGCAAGGCGGAATTGCAGGAAACAGATTTCAGGAGGGAGATACGAATCGCCTTTAAAGCACAGGAAAAGCGGCAAAACCTCGACAATGATGCCCTTGGCCAAAAAGGGCGTATGCGTTTTTTCCTGAATATATTCAGGAAAAAACGCATACGCCCTATTTGGCCAAGCAAGCAACCTGGAAAGGCAAATCAGCGCTACAAAGAAGTCTCGCTTCCCATCGGTCAAAAGGGCCATGCTGAATAAAGTGTCAAAACCAGAAATGCAGGGCAGGCCATTTAGAAACGGGAGCCTTGCTACGCTGAAGGGCAGGATGTAAATTGCCAACAGCCACTCTGGTGAAGTGTACGGTGTGTCCTGAAACATCTAAAAAACTCAGCTTAGAGAGCATCGGGCACTTCCACTCATGGGCGTATAAATTGGGAAAACTAAAAATCAGCAAGACACAGGCACCCCAAAGTTTAGGGCTGCTCTGTTGACAAGAACCTCCACTTCGTTACACCTTAAATATCCCAGGAAAGAGAAAAATGGATAAAGAAGTTGTGGTCCTTATGTACAATGGAATATCACTCAGCCATGAAGTCAACGTCATAAGGCTAGTAGCAGCATGATGAGTGGATTTAGGTACGACGATTCTAAGTGAAATAAGTCACACAGAAAAAGACACTTATCATAAGATATCACTTATAGAGGGAATGTAAAAACCGCTACCCTTGAACTGAATTACAAAACAGAACAGAGTCACACGTTTAGAAAACACACTATGGCTGCTTAACGGGAAAGGTGAGGTGGGGTGATGCATAAAACAAGGGTTTCAAATTAGCTCAGATACCGTTCCATAAACCCAATATGTAATAGACAAGACCTACTCCTTGCTCAGTGAATTGGACTCAACACCCCCTATTCACGGCCCAAGAATATAGCTGACTAGTAAGAATCTTAAAACCTATGTATTGATATCTCTCTGTAAGTGAGTCAAGTGGGTGTAAAGTGACATAAACACAGCAGTGAAAGCAGCTAAACCCCATTATAAAAATCAATTACTTTTAAAAACCTGTGAAACAAAGACAGTGAAAGAGAGAGAAATTCTTACAAAATTCGTTCAGGGGCTGTGATGCCACCTGGATTGACCATGTATAGACCCACAGCTGATTGAGACATAAGGGTGGACACTCTTGGGGCTGAGAGGTTTGGTGAGGTTGGGTGAGCAAACGCAGACCCTTTAAAGTAATACTGCGTGTTACCCATCCTATGGGTCCCAAATCTCCAGGTTCAAGGCCATCTTCCTACATCGAAAACATGCATGAGGAACCCAGAAGATGGTACACCGTGTGATCGGGAAAGGTTTCTAAAACACACCTCATTTCTCATCTCCTTGTGCTCGGGTTCGCCATTCCAGCCGCTTTACTAGCAATCTCCCTCCTTGGAGAATCAGCACCTTTAACCTCCTGTTCCGTACAGGTTGCAATTTGTCCTGAGGATGAACGGGAAGAGGGGGAACCAATGAGAGACTAGCTCTAGGTGTTGGGACAGGCACAGGTCACTCTATTTTCCCATCAGGAAGAAGAATTAAGCACAGGCTCAGCCTGCCGCCCGGGACCAGAATAGGGCCTGAAGCAAACCTGCGCTTTTGCGGCCAGCTCCCAAGAAAGCGAGTTGAAAAATGGAGCTCAGGCGCACTGCAATTCACAAACCTGCAGACTTATAAATGTTCACTCTCGTCCACAAATATATTGAGGGAAGGCAACGAAGAGGATTTGAAAGCAAGGCAGAATTGCAGGAAACAGATTTCAGGAGGGAGATTCGAATCGCCTTTAAAGCACAAGAAAAGCGGCAAAACCTCGACAATGATGCCCTTGGCCAAAAACGGCGTATTCGTTTTTTCCTGAATATATTCAGGAAAAAACGCATACGCCCTTTTTGGCCAACCAAGCAACCTGGAAAGGCAAATCAGCGCTACAAAGAAGTCTCGCTTCCCATCGGTCAAAAGGGCCAAGCTGAATAAAGTGTCAAAACCAGAAATGCAGGGCAGGCCATGGAGAAACGGGAGCCTTGCTACGCTGATGGGCGGGATGTAAATTGCCAACAGCCACTCTGGAGAAGTGTACGGTGTGTCCTGAAACATCTAAAAAACTCAGCTTAGAGAGCATAGGGCACTTCCACTCATGGGTGTATAAATTGGGAAAACTAAAAATCAGCAAGACACAGGCACCCCAACGTTTAGGTCTGCTCTGTTGACAAGAACCCCCACTTCGTTACACCTTAAATATATCAGGAAAGAGAAAGATGGATAAATAAGTTGTGGTCCTTATGTACAATGGAATATCACTCAGCCATGAAATCAACGTCATAAGGCTAGTAGCAGCATGATGAGAGGATTTAGGTACGACGATTCTAAGTGAAATAAGTCACACAGAAAAAGACACTTATCATAAGATATCACTTATAGAGGGAATGTAAAAACCGCTACCCTTGAACTGAATTACAAAACAGAACAGTCACACGTTTAGAAAACACACTATGGCTGCTTAACGGGAAAGGTGAGGTGGGGTGATGCATAAAACAAGGGTTTCAAATTAGCTCAGATACCGTTCCATAAACCCAATATTTAATAGACAAGACCTACTCCTTGCTCAGTGAATTGGACTCGACACCCCCTATTCACGGCCCAAGAATATATCTGACTAGTAAGAATCTTAAAACCTATGTATTGATATCTCTCTGTAAGTGAGTCAAGTGGGTGTAAAGTGACATAAACACAGCAGTGAAAAGCAGCTAAACCCCATTATAAAAATCAATTACTTTTAAAAACCTGTGAAAAAAAGACAGTGAAAGAGAGAGAAATTCTTACAAAATTCGTTCAGGGGCTGTGATGCCACCTGGATTGACCATGTATAGACCCACAGCTGATTGAGACATAAGGGTGGACACTCTTGGGGCTGAGAGATTTGGTGAGGTTGGGTGAGGAAACGCAGACCCTTTAAAGTAATACTGCGTAGTACCCATCCCATGGGTTCCAAATCTCCAAGTTCAAGGGCATCTTCCTACATCGAAAACATGCATGAGAAACCCAGAAGATGGTACACCGTGTGATCGCGAAAGGTTTCTAAAACGCACCTCATTTCTCATCTCCTTGTGCTCGGGTTCGCCATTCCAGCTGCTTTACTAGCAATCTCCCTCCTTGGAGAATCAGCACCTTTAACCTCCTGTTCCGTACAGGTTGCAATTTGTCCTGAGGATGAACGGGAAGAGGGGAAAACAATGAGAGACTAGCTCTAGGTGTTGGGACAGGCACAGGTCACTCTATTTTCCCATCAGGAAGAAGAATTAAGCACAGGCTCAGCCTGCCGCCCGGGACCAGAATAAGGCCTGAAGCAATCCTGCGCTTTTGCGGCCAGCTCCCAAGAAAGCGAGTTGAAAAATGGAGCTCAGGGGCACTGCAATTCACAAACCTGCAGACTTATAAATGATCACTCTCGTCCACAAATATATTGAGGGAAGGCAACGAAGAGGATTTAAAGCAAGGCAGAATTGCAGGAAACAGATTTCAGGAGGGAGATACGAATCGCCTTTAAAGCACAGGAAAAGCGGCAAAACCTCGACAATGATGCCCTTGGCCAAAAAGGGCGTATGCGTTTTTTCCTGAATATATTCAGGAAAAAACGCATACGCCCTTTTTGGCCAACCAAGCAACCTGGAAAGGCAAATCAGCGCTACAAAGAAGTCTCACTTCCCATCGGTCAAAAGGGCCATGCTGAATAAAGTGTCAAAACCAGAAATGCAGGGCAGGCCATGAGGAAACGGGAGCCTTGCTACGATGATGGGCGGGATGTAAATTGCCAACAGCCACTCTGGAGAAGTGTACGGTGTGTCCAGAAACATCTAAAAAACTCAGCTTAGAGAGCATAGGGCACTTCCACTCATGGGCGTATAAATTGGGAAAACTAAAAATCAGCAAGACACAGGCACCCCAACATTTAGGGCTGCTCTGTTGACAAGAACCTCCACTTCGTTACACCTTAAATATCCCAGGAAAGAGAAAAATGGATAAAGATGTTGTGGTCCTTATGTACAAAGGAATATCACTCAGCCATGAAATCAACGTCATAAGGCTAGTAGCAGCATGATGAGTGGATTTAGGTACGACGATTCTAAGTGAAATAAGTCACACAGAAAAAGACACTTATCATAAGATATCACTTATAGAGGGAATGTAAAAACCGCTACCCTTGAACTGAATTACAAAACAGAACAGAGTCACACTTTTACAAAACACACTATGGCTGCTTAAGGGGAAAGGTGAGGTGGGGTGATGCATAAAACAAGGGTTTCAAATTAGCTCAGATACCGTTCCATAAACCCAATATGTAACAGACAAGACCTACTCCTTGCTCAGTGAATTGGACTCAACACCCCATATTCACGGCCCAAGAATATATCTGATTAGTAAGAATCTTAAAACCTATGTATTGATATCTCTCTGTAAGTGAGTCAAGTGGGTGTAAAGTGACATAAACACAGCAGTGAAAAGCAGCTAAACCCCATTATAAAAATCAATTACTTTTAAAAACCTGTGAAACAAAGACAGTGAAAGAGAGAGAAATTCTTACAAAATTCGTTCAGGGACTGTGATGCCACCTGGATTGAACATGTATAGACCCACAGCTGATTGAGACATAAGGGTGGACACTCTTGGGGCTGAGATGTTTTGTGAGGTTGGGTGAGCAAACGCAGACCCTTTAAAGTAATACTGCGTGGTACCCATCCCATGGGTCCCAAATCTCCAGGTTCAAGGGCATCTTCCTACATCGAAAACATGCATGAGAAACCCAGAAGATGGTACACCGTGTGATCGCGAAAGGTTTCTAAAACGCACCTCATTTCTCATCTCCTTGTGCTCGGGTTCGCCATTCCAGCTGCTTTACTAGCAATCTCCCTCCTTGGAGAATCAGCACCTTTAACCTCCTGTTCCGTACAGGTTGCAATTTGTCCTGAGGATGAACGGGAAGAGGGGAAAACAATGAGAGAGTAGCTCTAGGTGTTGGGACAGGCACAGGTCACTCTATTTTCCCATCAGGAAGAAGAATTAAGCACAGGCTCAGCCTGCCGCCCGGGACCAGAATAGGGCTTGAAGAATTCCTGCGCTTTTGCGGCCAGCTCCCAAGAAAGCGAGTTGAAAAATGGAGCTCAGGGGCACTGCAATTCACAAACCTGCAGACTTATAAATGATCACTCTCGTCCACAAATATATTGAGGGAAGGCAACGAAGAGGATTTAAAGCAAGGCAGAATTGCAGGAAACAGATTTCAGGAGGGAGATACGAATCGCCTTTAAAGCACAGGAAAAGCGGCAAAACCTCGACAATGATGCCCTTGGCCAAAAAGGGCGTATGCGTTTTTTCCTGAATATATTCAGGAAAAAACGCATACGCCCTTTTTGGCCAACCAAGCAACCTGGAAAGGCAAATCAGCGCTACAAAGAAGTCTCGCTTCCCATCGGTCAAAAGGGCCATGCTGAATAAAGTGTCAAAACCAGAAATGCAGGGCAGGCCATGAGGAAACGGGAGCCTTGCTACGATGATGGGCGGGATGTAAATTGCCAACACCCACTCTGGAGAAGTGTACGGTGTGTCCAGAAACATCTAAAAAACTCAGCTTAGAGAGCATAGGGCAGTTCCACTCATGGGCGTATAAATTGGGAAAACTAAAAATCAGCAAGACACAGGCACCCCAAAATTTAGGGCTGCTCTGTTGACAAGAACCTCCACTTCGTTACACCTTAAATATCCCAGGAAAGAGAAAAATGGATAAAGAAGTTGTGGTCCTTATGTACAAAGGAATATCACTCAGCCATGAAATCAACGTCATAAGGCAAGTAGCAGCATGATGAGTGGATTTAGGTACGACGATTCTAAGTGAAATAAGTCACACAGAAAAAGACACTTATCATAAGATATCACTTATAGAGGGAATGTAAAAACCGCTACCCTTGAACTGAATTACAAAACAGAACAGAGTCACACTTTTACAAAACACACTATGGCTGCTTAAGGGGAAAGGTGAGGTGGGGTGATGCATAAAACAAGGGTTTCAAATTAGCTCAGATACCGTTCCATAAACCCAATATGTAACAGACAAGACCTACTCCTTGCTCAGTGAATTGGACTCAACACCCCATATTCACGGCCCAAGAATATATCTGATTAGTAAGAATCTTAAAACCTATGTATTGATATCTCTCTGTAAGTGAGTCAAGTGGGTGTAAAGTGACATAAACACAGCAGTGAAAAGCAGCTAAACCCCATTATAAAAATCAATTACTTTTATAAACCTGTGAAACAAAGACAGTGAAAGAGAGAGAAATTCTTACAAAATTCGTTCAGGGACTGTGACGCCACCTGGATTGACCATGTATAGACCCACAGCTGATTGAGACATAAGGGTGGACACTCTTGGGGCTGAGAGGTTTGGTGAGGTTGGGTGAGCAAACGCAGACCCTTTAAAGTAATACTGCGTGCTACCCATCCCATGGGTCCCAAATCTCCAGGTTCAAGGGCATCTTCCTACATCGAAAACATGCATGAGATACCCAGAAGATGGTACACCGTGTGATCGCGAAAGGTTTCTAAAACGCACCTCATTTCTCATCTCCTTGTGCTCGGGTTCGCCATTCCAGCTGCTTTACTAGCAATCTCCCTCCTTGGAGAATCAGCAACTTTAACCTCCTGTTCCATACAGGTTGCAATTTGTCCTGAGGATGAACGGGAAGAGGGGAAAACAATGAGAGACTAGCTCTAGGTGTTGGGACAGGCACAGGTCACTCTATTTTCCCATCAGGAAGAAGAATTAAGCACAGGCTCAGCCTGCCGCCCGGGACCAGAATAGGGCCTGAAGCAATCCTGCGCTTTTGCGGCCAGCTCCCAAGAAAGCGAGTTGAAAAATGGAGCTCAGGGGCACTGCAATTCACAAACCTGCAGACTTATAAATGATCACTCTCGTCCACAAATATATTGAGGGAAGGCAACGAAGAGGATTTAAAGCAAGGCAGAATTGCAGGAAACAGATTTCAGGAGGGAGATTCGAATCGCCTTTAAAGCACAGGAAAAGCGGCAAAACATCGACAATGATGCCCTTGGCCAAAAAGGGCGTATGCGTTTTTTCCTGAATATATTCAGGAAAAAACGCATACGCCCTTTTGGCCAACCAAGCAACCTGGAAAGGCAAATCAGCGCTACAAAGAAGTCTCGCTTCCCATCGGTCAAAAGGGCCATGCTGAATAAAGTGTCAAAACCAGAAATGCAGGGCAGGCCATGAGGAAACGGGAGCCTTGTTACGATGATGGGCGGGATGTAAATTGCCAAAAGCCACTCTGGAGAAGTGTACGATGTGTCCTGAAACATCTAAAAAACTCAGCTTAGAGAGCATAGGGCACTTCCACTCATGGGCGTATAAAGTGGGAAAATTAAAAACCAGCAAGACACAGGCACCCCAAAGTTTAGGGCTGCTCTATTGACAAGAACCTCCAACTTCGTTACACCTTAAATATCTCAGGAAAGAGAAAAATGGATAAAGATGCTGTGGTCCTTATGTACAATGGAATATCACTCAGCCATGAAATCAACGTCATAAGGCTAGTAGCAGCATGATGAGTGGATTTAGGTCCGACGATTCTAAGTGAAATAAGTCACACAGAAAAAGACACTTATCATAAGATATCACTTATAGAGGGAAAGTAAAAACCGCTACCCTTGAACTGAATTACAAAACAGAACAGAGTCACACGTTTAGAAAACACACTATGGCTGCTTAACGGGAAAGGTGATGTGGGGCGATGCATAAAACAAGGGTTTCAAATTAGCTCACATACCGTTCCATAAACCCAATATGTAATAGACAAGACCTACTCCTTGCTCAGTGAATTGGACTCGACACCCCCTATTCACGGCCCAAGAATATATCTGACTAGTAAGAATCTTAAAACCTATGTATTGATATCTCTCTGTAAGTGAGTCAAGTGGGTGTAAAGTGACATAAACACAGCAGTGAAAAGCAGCTAAACCCCATTATAAAAATCAATTACTTTTAAAATCCTGTGAAACAAAGACAGTGAAAGAGAGAGAAATTCTTACAAAATTCGTTCAGGGGCTGTGATGCCATCTGGATTGACCATGTATAGACCCACAGCTGATTGAGACATAAGGGTGGACACTCTTGGGGCTGAGAGGTTTGGTGAGGTTGGGTGAGCAAACGCAGACCCTTTAAAGTAATACTGCGTGGTACCCATCCCATGGGTCCCAAATCTCCAGGGTCAAGGCCATCTTCCTACATCGAAAACATGCATGAGGAACGCAGAAGATGGTACACCGTGTGATCGGGAAAGGTTTCTAAAACACACCTCATTTCTCATCTCCTTGTGCTCGGGTTCGCCATTCCAGCCGCTTTACTAGCAATCTCCCTCCTTGGAGAATCAGCACCTTTAACCTCCTGTTCCGTACAGGTTGCAATTTGTCCTGAGGATGAACGGGAAGAGGGGGAACCAATGAGAGACTAGCTCTAGGTGTTGGGACAGGCACAGGTCACTCTATTTTCCCATCAGGAAGAAGAATTAAGCACAGGCTCAGCCTGCCGCCCTGGACCAGAATAGGGCCTGAAGCAAACCTGCGCTTTTGCGGCCAGCTCCCAAGAAAGCGAGTTGAAAAATGGAGCTCAGGCGCACTGCAATTCACAAACCTGCAGACTTATAAATGTTCATTCTCGTCCACAAATATATTGAGGGAAGGCAACGAAGAGGATTTGAAAGCAAGGCAGAATTTCAGGAAACAGATTTCAGGAGGGAGATTCGAATCGCCTTTAAAGCACAAGAAAAGCGGCAAAACCTCGACAATGATGCCCTTGGCCAAAAACGGCGTATGCGTTTTTTCCTGAATATATTCAGGAAAAAACGCATACGCCCTTTTTGGCCAAGCAAGCAACCTGGAAAGGCAAATCAGCGCTACAAAGAAGTCTCGCTTCCCATCGGTCAAAAGGGCCAAGCTGAATAAAGTGTCAAAACCAGAACTGCAGGGCAGGCCATGGAGAAACGGGAGCCTTGCTACGCTGATGGGCGGGATGTAAATTGCCAACAGCCACTCTGGAGAAGTGTACGGTGTGTCCTGAAACATCTAAAAAACTCAGCTTAGAGAGCATAGGGCACTTCCACTCATGGGCGTATAAATTGGGAAAACTAAAAATCAGCAAGACACAGGCACCCCAACGTTTAGGGCTGCTCTGTTGACAAGAACCTCCACTTCGTTACACCTTAAATATCTCAGGAAAGAGAAAGATGGATAAATAAGTTGTGGTCCTTATGTACAATGGAATATCACTCAGCCATGAAATCAACGTCATAAGGCTAGTAGCAGCATGATGAGAGGATTTAGGTACGACGATTCTAAGTGAAATAAGTCACACAGAAAAAGACACTTATCATAAGATATCACTTATAGAGGGAATGTAAAAACCGCTACCCTTGAACTGAATTACAAAACAGAACAGAGTCACACGTTTAGAAAACACACTATGGCTGCTTAACGGGAAAGGTGAGGTGGGGTGATGCATAAAACAAGGGTTTCAAATTAGCTCAGATACCGTTCCATAAACCCAATATGTAATAGACAAGACCTACTCCTTGCTCAGTGAATTGGACTCAACACCCCCTATTCACGGCCCAAGAATATATCTGACTAGTAAGAATCTTAAAACCTATGTATTGATATCTCTCTGTAAGTGAGTCAAGTGGGTGTAAAGTGACATAAACATAGCAGTGAAAAGCAGCTAAACCCCATTATAAAAATCAATTACTTTTAAAATCCTGTGAAACAAAGACAGTGAAAGAGAGAGAAATTCTTACAAAATTCGTTCAGGGGCTGTGATGCCACCTGGATTGACCGTGTATAGACCCACAGCTGATTGAGACATAAGGGTGGACACTCTTCGGGCTGAGAGGTTTGGTGAGCTTGGGTGAGGAAACGCAGACCCTTTAAAGTAATACTGCGTGGTACCCATCCCATGGGTTTCAAATCTCCAGGTTCAAGGGCATCTTCCTACATCGAAAACATGCATGAGAAACCCAGAAGATGGTACACCGTGTGATCGCGAAAGGTTTCTAAAACACACCTCATTTCTCATCTCCTTGTGCTCGGGTTCGCCATTCCAGCCGCTTTACTAGCAATCTCCCTCCTTGGAGAATCAGCACCTTTAACCTCCTGTTCCGTACAGGTTGCAATTTGTCCTGAGGATGAACGGGAAGAGGGGGAACCAATGAGAGACTAGCTCTAGGTGTTGGGAGAGGCACAGGTCACTCTATTTTCCCATCAGGAAGAAGAATTAAGCACAGGCTCAGCCTGCCGCCCAGGACCAGAATAGGGCCTGAAGCAATCCTGCGCTTTTGCGGCCAGCTCCCAAGAAAGCGAGTTGAAAAATGGAGCTCAGGGGCACTGCAATTCACAAACCTGCAGACTTATAAATGATCACTCTCGTCCACAAATATATTGAGGGAAGGCAACGAAGAGGATTTGAAAGCAAGGCGGAATTGCAGGAAACAGATTTCAGAAGGGAGATTCGAATCGCCTTTAAAGCACAGGAAAAGCGGCAAAACCTCGACAATGTTGCCCTTGGCCAAAAAGGGCGTATGCGTTTTTTCCTGAATATATTCAGGAAAAAACGCATACGCCCTTTTTGGCCAAGCAAGCAACCTGGAAAGGCAAATCAGCGCTACCAAGAAGTCTCGCTTCCCATCGGTCAAAAGGGCCAAGCTGAATAAAGTGTCAAAACCAGAAATGCAGGGCAGGCCATGAGGAAACGGGAGCCTTGCTACGATGATGGGCGGGATGTAAATTAGCCAACAGCCACTCTGGAGAAGTGTACGGTGTGTCCTGAAACATCTAAAAAACTCAGCTTAGAGAGCATAGGGCAGTTCCACTCATGGGCGTATAAATTGGGAAAACTAAAAATCAGCAAGACACAGGCACCCCAACATTTAGGGCTGCTCTGTTGACAAGAACCTCCACTTCGTTACACCTTAAATATCCCAGGAAAGAGAAAAATGGATAAAGAAGTTGTGGTCCTTATGTACAAAGGAATATCACTCAGCCATGAAATCAACGTCATAAGGCTAGTAGCAGCATGATGAGTGGATTTAGGTACGACGATTCTAAGTGAAATAAGTCACACAGAAAAAGACACTTATCATAAGATATCACTTATAGAGGGAATGTAAAAACCGCTACCCTTGAACTGAATTACAAAACAGAACAGAGTCACACTTTTACAAAACACACTATGGCTGCTTAAGGGGAAATGTGAGGTGGGGTGATGCATAAAACAAGGGTTTCAAATTAGCTCAGATACCGTTCCATAAACCCAATATGTAACAGACAAGACCTACTCCTTGCTCAGTGAATTGGACTCAACACCCCCTATTCACGGCCCAAGAATATATCTGATTAGTAAGAATCTTAAAACCTATGTATTGATATCTCTCTGTAAGTGAGTCAAGTGGGTGTAAAGTGACATAAACACAGCAGTGAAAAGCAGCTAAACCCCATTATAAAAATCAATTACTTTTAAAAACCTGTGAAACAAAGACAGTGAAAGAGAGAGAAATTCTTACAAAATTCGTTCAGGGGCTGTGATGCCACCTGGATTGACCATGTATAGACCCACAGCTGATTGAGACATAAGGGTGAACACTCTTGGGGCTGAGAGGTTTGGTGAGGTTGGGTGAGCAAACGCAGACCCTTTAAAGTAATACTGCGTGGTATCCATCCCATGGGTCCCAAATCTCCAGGTTCAAGGGCATCTTCCTACATCGAAAACATGCATGAGAAACCCAGAAGATGGTACACCGTGTGATCGGGAAAGGTTTCTAAAACACTCCTCATTTCTCATCTCCTTGTGCTCGGGTTCGCCATTCCAGCCAGTTTACTAGCAATCTCCCTCCTTGGAGAATCAGCACCTTTAACCTCCTGTTCCGTACAGTTTGCAATTTGTCCTGAGGATAAAAGGGAAGAGGGGGAACCAATGAGAGACTAGCTCTAGGTGTTGGGACAGGCACAGGTCACTCTATTTTCCCATCAGGAAGAAGAATTAAGCACAGGCTCAGCCTGCCCCCCGGGACCACTATAGGGCCTGAAGCAATCCTGCGCTTTTGCGGCCAGCTCCCAAGAAAGCGAGTTGAAAAATGGAGCTCAGGCGCACTGCAATTCACAAACCTGCAGACTTATAAATGTTCACTCTCGTCCACAAATATATTGAGGGAAGGGAACGAAGAGGATTTGAAAGCAAGGCAGAATTGCAGGAAACAGATTTCAGGAGGGAGATTCGAATCGCCTTTAAGGCACAAGAAAAGCGGCAAAACCTCGACAATGATGCCCTTGGCCAAAAAGGGCGTATGCGTTTTTTCCTGAATATATTCAGGAAAAAACGCATACGCCCTTTTTGGCCAACCAACCAACCTGGAAAGGCAAATCAGCGCTACAAAGAAGTCTCGCTTCCCATCGGTCAAAAGGGCCATGCTGAATAAAGTGTCAAAACCAGAAATGCAGGGCAGGCCATGGAGAAACGGGAGCCTTGCTAAGCTGATGGGCGGTATGTAAGTTGCCAACAGCCACTCTGGAGAAGTGTACGGTGTGTCCTGAAACATCTAAAAAACTCAGCTTAGGGAGCACAGGGCACTTCCACTCATGGGCGTATAAATTGGGAAAACTAAAAATCAGCAAGACACAGGCACCCCAACGTTTAGGGCTGCTCTGTTGACAAGAACCTCCACTTCGTTACACCTTAAATATCTCAGGAAAGAGAAAAATGGATAAATAAGTTGTGGTCCTTATGTACAATGGAATATCACTCAGCCATGAAATCAACGTCATAAGGCTAGTAGCAGCATGATGAGAGGATTTAGGTACGACGATTCTAAGTGAAATAAGTCACAGAGAAAAAGACACTTATCATAAGATATCACTTATAGAGGGAATGTAAAAACCGCTACCCTTGAACTGAATTACAAAACAGAACAGAGTCACACGTTTAGAAAACACACTATGATTTAATATTTCTTATAGTCCCTTTTTTTTTTTTTTCCACTGAACGTCTTCTTCCTTATTACCTAAAAAAAAAAAAAAAAAAAAAAAAAAAAAGAAAACACACTATGGCTGCTTAACGGGAAAGGTGAGGTGGGGTGATGCATAAAACAAGGGTTTCAAATTAGCTCACATACCGTTCCATAAACCCAATATGTAATAGACAAGACCTACTCCTTGCTCAGTGAATTGGACTCAACACCCCCTATTCACGGCCCAAGAATATATCTGACTAGTAAGAATCTTAAAACCTATGTATTGATATCTCTCTGTAAGTGAGTCAAGTGGGTGTAAAGTGACATAAACATAGCAGTGAAAAGCAGCTAAACCCCATTATAAAAATCAATTACTTTTAAAATCCTGTGAAACAAAGACAGTGAAAGAGAGAGAAATTCTTACAAAATTCGTTCAGGGGCTGTGATGCCACCTGGATTGACCGTGTATAGACCCACAGCTGATTGAGACATAAGGGTGGACACTCTTGGGGCTGAGAGGTTTGGTGAGCTTGGGTGAGGAAACGCAGACCCTTTAAAGTAATACTGCGTGGTACCCATCCCATGGGTTTCAAATCTCCAGGTTCAAGGGCATCTTCCTACATCGAAAACATGCATGAGAAACCCAGAAGATGGTACACCGTGTGATCGCGAAAGGTTTCTAAAACACACCTCATTTCTCATCTCCTTGTGCTCGGGTTCGCCATTCCAGCCGCTTTACTAGCAATCTCCCTCCTTGGAGAATCAGCACCTTTAACCTCCTGTTCCGTACAGGTTGCAATTTGTCCTGAGGATGAACGGGAAGAGGGGGAACCAATGAGAGACTAGCTCTAGGTGTTGGGAGAGGCACAGGTCACTCTATTTTCCCATCAGGAAGAAGAATTAAGCACAGGCTCAGCCTGCCGCCCAGGACCAGAATAGGGCCTGAAGCAATCCTGCGCTTTTGCGGCCAGCTCCCAAGAAAGCGAGTTGAAAAATGGAGCTCAGGGGCACTGCAATTCACAAACCTGCAGACTTATAAATGATCACTCTCGTCCACAAATATATTGAGGGAAGGCAACGAAGAGGATTTGAAAGCAAGGCGGAATTGCAGGAAACAGATTTCAGAAGGGAGATTCGAATCGCCTTTAAAGCACAGGAAAAGCGGCAAAACCTCGACAATGTTGCCCTTGGCCAAAAAGGGCGTATGCGTTTTTTCCTGAATATATTCAGGAAAAAACGCATACGCCCTTTTTGGCCAAGCAAGCAACCTGGAAAGGCAAATCAGCGCTACAAAGAAGTCTCGCTTCCCATCGGTCAAAAGGGCCAAGCTGAATAAAGTGTCAAAACCAGAAATGCAGGGCAGGCCATGAGGAAACGGGAGCCTTGCTACGATGATGGGCGGGATGTAAATTAGCCAACAGCCACTCTGGAGAAGTGTACGGTGTGTCCTGAAACATCTAAAAAACTCAGCTTAGAGAGCATAGGGCAGTTCCACTCATGGGCGTATAAATTGGGAAAACTAAAAATCAGCAAGACACAGGCACCCCAACATTTAGGGCTGCTCTGTTGACAAGAACCTCCACTTCGTTACACCTTAAATATCCCAGGAAAGAGAAAAATGGATAAAGAAGTTGTGGTCCTTATGTACAAAGGAATATCACTCAGCCATGAAATCAACGTCATAAGGCTAGTAGCAGCATGATGAGTGGATTTAGGTACGACGATTCTAAGTGAAATAAGTCACACAGAAAAAGACACTTATCATAAGATATCACTTATAGAGGGAATGTAAAAACCGCTACCCTTGAACTGAATTACAAAACAGAACAGAGTCACACTTTTACAAAACACACTATGGCTGCTTAAGGGGAAATGTGAGGTGGGGTGATGCATAAAACAAGGGTTTCAAATTAGCTCAGATACCGTTCCATAAACCCAATATGTAACAGACAAGACCTACTCCTTGCTCAGTGAATTGGACTCAACACCCCCTATTCACGGCCCAAGAATATATCTGATTAGTAAGAATCTTAAAACCTATGTATTGATATCTCTCTGTAAGTGAGTCAAGTGGGTGTAAAGTGACATAAACACAGCAGTGAAAAGCAGCTAAACCCCATTATAAAAATCAATTACTTTTAAAAACCTGTGAAACAAAGACAGTGAAAGAGAGAGAAATTCTTACAAAATTCGTTCAGGGGCTGTGATGCCACCTGGATTGACCATGTATAGACCCACAGCTGATTGAGACATAAGGGTGAACACTCTTGGGGCTGAGAGGTTTGGTGAGGTTGGGTGAGCAAACGCAGACCCTTTAAAGTAATACTGCGTGGTATCCATCCCATGGGTCCCAAATCTCCAGGTTCAAGGGCATCTTCCTACATCGAAAACATGCATGAGAAACCCAGAAGATGGTACACCGTGTGATCGGGAAAGGTTTCTAAAACACTCCTCATTTCTCATCTCCTTGTGCTCGGGTTCGCCATTCCAGCCAGTTTACTAGCAATCTCCCTCCTTGGAGAATCAGCACCTTTAACCTCCTGTTCCGTACAGTTTGCAATTTGTCCTGAGGATAAAAGGGAAGAGGGGGAACCAATGAGAGACTAGCTCTAGGTGTTGGGACAGGCACAGGTCACTCTATTTTCCCATCAGGAAGAAGAATTAAGCACAGGCTCAGCCTGCCCCCCGGGACCACTATAGGGCCTGAAGCAATCCTGCGCTTTTGCGGCCAGCTCCCAAGAAAGCGAGTTGAAAAATGGAGCTCAGGCGCACTGCAATTCACAAACCTGCAGACTTATAAATGTTCACTCTCGTCCACAAATATATTGAGGGAAGGGAACGAAGAGGATTTGAAAGCAAGGCAGAATTGCAGGAAACAGATTTCAGGAGGGAGATTCGAATCGCCTTTAAAGCACAAGAAAAGCGGCAAAACCTCGACAATGATGCCCTTGGCCAAAAAGGGCGTATGCGTTTTTTCCTGAATATATTCAGGAAAAAACGCATACGCCCTTTTTGGCCAACCAACCAACCTGGAAAGGCAAATCAGCGCTACAAAGAAGTCTCGCTTCCCATCGGTCAAAAGGGCCATGCTGAATAAAGTGTCAAAACCAGAAATGCAGGGCAGGCCATGGAGAAACGGGAGCCTTGCTAAGCTGATGGGCGGTATGTAAGTTGCCAACAGCCACTCTGGAGAAGTGTACGGTGTGTCCTGAAACATCTAAAAAACTCAGCTTAGGGAGCACAGGGCACTTCCACTCATGGGCGTATAAATTGGGAAAACTAAAAATCAGCAAGACACAGGCACCCCAACGTTTAGGGCTGCTCTGTTGACAAGAACCTCCACTTCGTTACACCTTAAATATCTCAGGAAAGAGAAAAATGGATAAATAAGTTGTGGTCCTTATGTACAATGGAATATCACTCAGCCATGAAATCAACGTCATAAGGCTAGTAGCAGCATGATGAGAGGATTTAGGTACGACGATTCTAAGTGAAATAAGTCACAGAGAAAAAGACACTTATCATAAGATATCACTTATAGAGGGAATGTAAAAACCGCTACCCTTGAACTGAATTACAAAACAGAACAGAGTCACACGTTTAGAAAACACACTATGATTTAATATTTCTTATAGTCCCTTTTTTTTTTTTTTCCACTGAACGTCTTCTTCCTTATTACCTAAAAAAAAAAAAAAAAAAAAAAAAAAAAAGAAAACACACTATGGCTGCTTAACGGGAAAGGTGAGGTGGGGTGATGCATAAAACAAGGGTTTCAAATTAGCTCAGATACCGTTCCATAAACCCAATATGTAATAGACAAGACCTACTCCTTGCTCAGTGAATTGGACTCAACACCCCCTATTCACGGCCCAAGAATATATCTGACTAGTAAGAATCTTAAAACCTATGTATTGATATCTCTCTGTAAGTGAGTCAAGTGGGTGTAAAGTGACATAAACACAGCAGTGAAAGCAGCTAAACCCCATTATAAAAATCAATTACTTTTAAAAACCTGTGAAACAAAGACAGTGAAAGAGAGAGAAATTCTTACAAAATTCGTTCAGGGGCTGTGATGCCACCTGGATTGACCATGTATAGACCCACAGCTGATTGAGACATAAGGGTGGACACTCTTGGGGCTGAGAGGTTTGGTGAGGTTGGGTGAGCAAACGCAGACCCTTTAAAGTAATACTGCGTGTTACCCATCCTATGGGTCCCAAATCTCCAGGTTCAAGGCCATCTTCCTACATCGAAAACATGCATGAGGAACCCAGAAGATGGTACACCGTGTGATCGGGAAAGGTTTCTAAAACACACCTCATTTCTCATCTCCTTGTGCTCGGGTTCGCCATTCCAGCCGCTTTACTAGCAATCTCCCTCCTTGGAGAATCAGCACCTTTAACCTCCTGTTCCGTACAGGTTGCAATTTGTCCTGAGGATGAACGGGAAGAGGGGGAACCAATGAGAGACTAGCTCTAGGTGTTGGGACAGGCACAGGTCACTCTATTTTCCCATCAGGAAGAAGAATTAAGCACAGGCTCAGCCTGCCGCCCGGGACCAGAATAGGGCCTGAAGCAAACCTGCGCTTTTGCGGCCAGCTCCCAAGAAAGCGAGTTGAAAAATGGAGCTCAGGCGCACTGCAATTCACAAACCTGCAGACTTATAAATGTTCACTCTCGTCCACAAATATATTGAGGGAAGGCAACGAAGAGGATTTGAAAGCAAGGCAGAATTGCAGAAAACAGATTTCAGGAGGGAGATTCGAATCGCCTTTAAAGCACAAGAAAAGCGGCAAAACCTCGACAATGATGCCCTTGGCCAAAAACGGCGTATTCGTTTTTTCCTGAATATATTCAGGAAAAAACGCATACGCCCTTTTTGGCCAACCAAGCAACCTGGAAAGGCAAATCAGCGCTACAAAGAAGTCTCGCTTCCCATCGGTCAAAAGGGCCAAGCTGAATAAAGTGTCAAAACCAGAAATGCAGGGCAGGCCATGGAGAAACGGGAGCCTTGCTACACTGATGGGAGGGATGTAAATTGCCAACAGCCACTCTGGAGAAGTGTACGGTGTGTCCTGAAACATCTAAAAAACTCAGCTTAGAGAGCATAGGGCACTTCCACTCATGGGCGTATAAATTGGGAAAACTAAAAATCAGCAAGACACAGGCACCCCAACGTTTAGGTCTGCTCTGTTGACAAGAACCTCCACTTCGTTACACCTTAAATATCTCAGGAAAGAGAAAGATGGATAAATAAGTTGTGGTCCTTATGTACAATGGAATATCACTCAGCCATGAAATCAACGTCATAAGGCTAGTAGCAGCATGATGAGAGGATTTAGGTACGACGATTCTAAGTGAAATAAGTCACACAGAAAAAGACACTTATCATAAGATATCACTTATAGAGGGAATGTAAAAACCGCTACCCTTGAACTGAATTACAAAACAGAACAGTCACACGTTTAGAAAACACACTATGGCTGCTTAACGGGAAAGGTGAGGTGGGGTGATGCATAAAACAAGGGTTTCAAATTAGCTCAGATACCGTTCCATAAACCCAATATGTAATAGACAAGACCTACTCCTTGCTCAGTGAATTGGACTCGACACCCCCTATTCACGGCCCAAGAATATATCTGACTAGTAAGAATCTTAAAACCTATGTATTGATATCTCTCTGTAAGTGAGTCAAGTGGGTGTAAAGTGACATAAACACAGCAGTGAAAAGCAGCTAAACCCCATTATAAAAATCAATTACTTTTAAAAACCTGTGAAAAAAAGACAGTGAAAGAGAGAGAAATTCTTACAAAATTCGTTCAGGGGCTGTGATGCCACCTGGATTGACCATGTATAGACCCACAGCTGATTGAGACATAAGGGTGGACACTCTTGGGGCTGAGAGGTTTGGTGAGGTTGGGTGAGGAAACGCAGACCCTTTAAAGTAATACTGCGTGGTACCCATCCCATGGGTTCCAAATCTCCAAGTTCAAGGGCATCTTCCTACATCGAAAACATGCATGAGGAACCCAGAAGATGGTACACCGTGTGATCGCGAAAGGTTTCTAAAACGCACCTCATTTCTCATCTCCTTGTGCTCGGGTTCGCCATTCCAGCTGCTTTACTAGCAATCTCCCTCCTTGGAGAATCAGCACCTTTAACCTCCTGTTCCGTACAGGTTGCAATTTGTCCTGAGGATGAACGGGAAGAGGGGAAAACAATGAGAGACTAGCTCTAGGTGTTGGGACAGGCACAGGTCACTCTATTTTCCCATCAGGAAGAAGAATTAAGCACAGGCTCAGCCTGCCGCCCGGGACCAGAATAAGGCCTGAAGCAATCCTGCGCTTTTGCGGCCAGCTCCCAAGAAAGCGAGTTGAAAAATGGAGCTCAGGGGCACTGCAATTCACAAACCTGCAGACTTATAAATGATCACTCTCGTCCACAAATATATTGAGGGAAGGCAACGAAGAGGATTTAAAGCAAGGCAGAATTGCAGGAAACAGATTTCAGGAGGGAGATACGAATCGCCTTTAAAGCACAGGAAAAGCGGCAAAACCTCGACAATGATGCCCTTGGCCAAAAAGGGCGTATGCGTTTTTTCCTGAATATATTCAGGAAAAAACGCATACGCCCTTTTTGGCCAACCAAGCAACCTGGAAAGGCAAATCAGCGCTACAAAGAAGTCTCACTTCCCATTGGTCAAAAGGGCCATGCTGAATAAAGTGTCAAAACCAGAAATGCAGGGCAGGCCATGAGGAAACGGGAGCCTTGCTACGATGATGGGCGGGATGTAAATTGCCAACAGCCACTCTGGAGAAGTGTACGGTGTGTCCAGAAACATCTAAAAAACTCAGCTTAGAGAGCATAGGGCAGTTCCACTCATGGGCGTATAAATTGGGAAAACTAAAAATCAGCAAGACACAGGCACCCCAACGTTTAGGGCTGCTCTGTTGACAAGAACCTCCACTTCGTTACACCTTAAATATCCCAGGAAAGAGAAAAATGGATAAAGAAGTTGTGGTCCTTATGTACAAAGGAATATCACTCAGCCATGAAATCAACGTCATAAGGCAAGTAGCAGCATGATGAGTGGATTTAGGTACGACGATTCTAAGTGAAATAAGTCACACAGAAAAAGACACTTATCATAAGATATCACTTATAGAGGGAATGTAAAAACCGCTACCCTTGAACTGAATTACAAAACAGAACAGAGTCACACTTTTACAAAACACACTATGGCTGCTTAAGGGGAAAGGTGAGGTGGGGTGATGCATAAAACAAGGGTTTCAAATTAGCTCAGATACCGTTCCATAAACCCAATATGTAACAGACAAGACCTACTCCTTGCTCAGTGAATTGGACTCAACACCCCATATTCACGGCCCAAGAATATATCTGATTAGTAAGAATCTTAAAACCTATGTATTGATATCTCTCTGTAAGTGAGTCAAGTGGGTGTAAAGTGACATAAACACAGCAGTGAAAAGCAGCTAAACCCCATTATAAAAATCAATTACTTTTATAAACCTGTGAAACAAAGACAGTGAAAGAGAGAGAAATTCTTACAAAATTCGTTCAGGGACTGTGACGCCACCTGGATTGACCGTGTATAGACCCACAGCTGATTGAGACATAAGGGTGGACACTCTTGGGGCTGAGAGGTTTGGTGAGGTTGGGTGAGCAAACGCAGACCCTTTAAAGTAATACTGCGTGCTACCCATCCCATGGGTCCCAAATCTCCAGGTTCAAGGGCATCTTCCTACATCGAAAACATGCATGAGATACCCAGAAGATGGTACACCGTGTGATCGCGAAAGGTTTCTAAAACGCACCTCATTTCTCATCTCCTTGTGCTCGGGTTCGCCATTCCAGCTGCTTTACTAGCAATCTCCCTCCTTGGAGAATCAGCACCTTTAACCTCCTGTTCCATACAGGTTGCAATTTGTCCTGAGGATGAACGGGAAGAGGGGAAAACAATGAGAGACTAGCTCTAGGTGTTGGGACAGGCACAGGTCACTCTATTTTCCCATCAGGAAGAAGAATTAAGCACAGGCTCAGCCTGCCGCCCGGGACCAGAATAGGGCCTGAAGCAATCCTGCGCTTTTGCGGCCAGCTCCCAAGAAAGCGAGTTGAAAAATGGAGCTCAGGGGCACTGCAATTCACAAACCTGCAGACTTATAAATGATCACTCTCGTCCACAAATATATTGAGGGAAGGCAACGAAGAGGATTTAAAGCAAGGCAGAATTGCAGGAAACAGATTTCAGGAGGGAGATTCGAATCGCCTTTAAAGCACAGGAAAAGCGGCAAAACATCGACAATGATGCCCTTGGCCAAAAAGGGCGTATGCGTTTTTTCCTGAATATATTCAGGAAAAAACGCATACGCCCTTTTGGCCAACCAAGCAACCTGGAAAGGCAAATCAGCGCTACAAAGAAGTCTCGCTTCCCATCGGTCAAAAGGGCCATGCTGAATAAAGTGTCAAAACCAGAAATGCAGGGCAGGCCATGAGGAAACGGGAGCCTTGTTACGATGATGGGCGGGATGTAAATTGCCAAAAGCCACTCTGGAGAAGTGTACGATGTGTCCTGAAACATCTAAAAATCTCAGCTTAGAGAGCATAGGGCACTTCCACTCATGGGCGTATAAAGTGGGAAAATTAAAAACCAGCAAGACACAGGCACCCCAAAGTTTAGGGCTGCTCTATTCACAAGAACCTCCAACTTCGTTACACCTTAAATATCTCAGGAAAGAGAAAAATGGATAAAGATGTTGTGGTCCTTATGTACAATGAAATATCACTCAGCCATGAAATCAACGTCATAAGGCTAGTAGCAGCATGATGAGTGGATTTAGGTCCGACGATTCTAAGTGAAATAAGTCACACAGAAAAAGACACTTATCATAAGATATCACTTATAGAGGGAAAGTAAAAACCGCTACCCTTGAACTGAATTACAAAACAGAACAGAGTCACACGTTTAGAAAACACACTATGGCTGCTTAACGGGAAAGGTGATGTGGGGCGATGCATAAAACAAGGGTTTCAAATTAGCTCACATACCGTTCCATAAACCCAATATGTAATAGACAAGACCTACTCCTTGCTCAGTGAATTGGACTCGACACCCCCTATTCACGGCCCAAGAATATATCTGACTAGTAAGAATCTTAAAACCTATGTATTGATATCTCTCTGTAAGTGAGTCAAGTGGGTGTAAAGTGACATAAACACAGCAGTGAAAAGCAGCTAAACCCCATTATAAAAATCAATTACTTTTAAAATCCTGTGAAACAAAGACAGTGAAAGAGAGAGAAATTCTTACAAAATTCGTTCAGGGGCTGTGATGCCATCTGGATTGACCATGTATAGACCCACAGCTGATTGAGACATAAGGGTGGACACTCTTGGGGCTGAGAGGTTTGGTGAGGTTGGGTGAGCAAACGCAGACCCTTTAAAGTAATACTGCGTGGTACCCATCCCATGGGTCCCAAATCTCCAGGGTCAAGGCCATCTTCCTACATCGAAAACATGCATGAGGAACGCAGAAGATGGTACACCGTGTGATCGGGAAAGGTTTCTAAAACACACCTCATTTCTCATCTCCTTGTGCTCGGGTTCGCCATTCCAGCCGCTTTACTAGCAATCTCCCTCCTTGGAGAATCAGCACCTTTAACCTCCTGTTCCGTACAGGTTGCAATTTGTCCTGAGGATGAACGGGAAGAGGGGGAACCAATGAGAGACTAGCTCTAGGTGTTGGGACAGGCACAGGTCACTCTATTTTCCCATCAGGAAGAAGAATTAAGCACAGGCTCAGCCTGCCGCCCGGGACCAGAATAGGGCCTGAAGCAAACCTGCGCTTTTGCGGCCAGCTCCCAAGAAAGCGAGTTGAAAAATGGAGCTCAGGCGCACTGCAATTCACAAACCTGCAGACTTATAAATGTTCATTCTCGTCCACAAATATATTGAGGGAAGGCAACGAAGAGGATTTGAAAGCAAGGCAGAATTTCAGGAAACAGATTTCAGGAGGGAGATTCGAATCGCCTTTAAAGCACAAGAAAAGCGGCAAAACCTCGACAATGATGCCCTTGGCCAAAAACGGCGTATGCGTTTTTTCCTGAATATATTCAGGAAAAAACGCATACGCCCTTTTTGGCCAAGCAAGCAACCTGGAAAGGCAAATCAGCGCTACAAAGAAGTCTCGCTTCCCATCGGTCAAAAGGGCCAAGCTGAATAAAGTGTCAAAACCAGAACTGCAGGGCAGGCCATGGAGAAACGGGAGCCTTGCTACGCTGATGGGCGGGATGTAAATTGCCAACAGCCACTCTGGAGAAGTGTACGGTGTGTCCTGAAACATCTAAAAAACTCAGCTTAGAGAGCATAGGGCACTTCCACTCATGGGCGTATAAATTGGGAAAACTAAAAATCAGCAAGACACAGGCACCCCAACGTTTAGGGCTGCTCTGTTGACAAGAACCTCCACTTCGTTACACCTTAAATATCTCAGGAAAGAGAAAGATGGATAAATAAGTTGTGGTCCTTATGTACAATGGAATATCACTCAGCCATGAAATCAACGTCATAAGGCTAGTAGCAGCATGATGAGAGGATTTAGGTACGACGATTCTAAGTGAAATAAGTCACACAGAAAAAGACACTTATCATAAGATATCACTTATAGAGGGAATGTAAAAACCGCTACCCTTGAACTGAATTACAAAACAGAACAGAGTCACACGTTTAGAAAACACACTATGGCTGCTTAACGGGAAAGGTGAGGTGGGGTGATGCATAAAACAAGGGTTTCAAATTAGCTCAGATACCGTTCCATAAACCCAATATGTAATAGACAAGACCTACTCCTTGCTCAGTGAATTGGACTCAACACCCCCTATTCACGGCCCAAGAATATATCTGACTAGTAAGAATCTTAAAACCTATGTATTGATATCTCTCTGTAAGTGAGTCAAGTGGGTGTAAAGTGACATAAACATAGCAGTGAAAAGCAGCTAAACCCCATTATAAAAATCAATTACTTTTAAAATCCTGTGAAACAAAGACAGTGAAAGAGAGAGAAATTCTTACAAAATTCGTTCAGGGGCTGTGATGCCACCTGGATTGACCGTGTATAGACCCACAGCTGATTGAGACATAAGGGTGGACACTCTTGGGGCTGAGAGGTTTGGTGAGCTTGGGTGAGGAAACGCAGACCCTTTAAAGTAATACTGCGTGGTACCCATCCCATGGGTTTCAAATCTCCAGGTTCAAGGGCATCTTCCTACATCGAAAACATGCATGAGAAACCCAGAAGATGGTACACCGTGTGATCGCGAAAGGTTTCTAAAACACACCTCATTTCTCATCTCCTTGTGCTCGGGTTCGCCATTCCAGCCGCTTTACTAGCAATCTCCCTCCTTGGAGAATCAGCACCTTTAACCTCCTGTTCCGTACAGGTTGCAATTTGTCCTGAGGATGAACGGGAAGAGGGGGAACCAATGAGAGACTAGCTCTAGGTGTTGGGAGAGGCACAGGTCACTCTATTTTCCCATCAGGAAGAAGAATTAAGCACAGGCTCAGCCTGCCGCCCAGGACCAGAATAGGGCCTGAAGCAATCCTGCGCTTTTGCGGCCAGCTCCCAAGAAAGCGAGTTGAAAAATGGAGCTCAGGGGCACTGCAATTCACAAACCTGCAGACTTATAAATGATCACTCTCGTCCACAAATATATTGAGGGAAGGCAACGAAGAGGATTTGAAAGCAAGGCGGAATTGCAGGAAACAGATTTCAGAAGGGAGATTCGAATCGCCTTTAAAGCACAGGAAAAGCGGCAAAACCTCGACAATGTTGCCCTTGGCCAAAAAGGGCGTATGCGTTTTTTCCTGAATATATTCAGGAAAAAACGCATACGCCCTTTTTGGCCAAGCAAGCAACCTGGAAAGGCAAATCAGCGCTACAAAGAAGTCTCGCTTCCCATCGGTCAAAAGGGCCAAGCTGAATAAAGTGTCAAAACCAGAAATGCAGGGCAGGCCATGAGGAAACGGGAGCCTTGCTACGATGATGGGCGGGATGTAAATTAGCCAACAGCCACTCTGGAGAAGTGTACGGTGTGTCCTGAAACATCTAAAAAACTCAGCTTAGAGAGCATAGGGCAGTTCCACTCATGGGCGTATAAATTGGGAAAACTAAAAATCAGCAAGACACAGGCACCCCAACATTTAGGGCTGCTCTGTTGACAAGAACCTCCACTTCGTTACACCTTAAATATCCCAGGAAAGAGAAAAATGGATAAAGAAGTTGTGGTCCTTATGTACAAAGGAATATCACTCAGCCATGAAATCAACGTCATAAGGCTAGTAGCAGCATGATGAGTGGATTTAGGTACGACGATTCTAAGTGAAATAAGTCACACAGAAAAAGACACTTATCATAAGATATCACTTATAGAGGGAATGTAAAAACCGCTACCCTTGAACTGAATTACAAAACAGAACAGAGTCACACTTTTACAAAACAAACTATGGCTGCTTAAGGGGAAATGTGAGGTGGGGTGATGCATAAAACAAGGGTTTCAAATTAGCTCAGATACCGTTCCATAAACCCAATATGTAACAGACAAGACCTACTCCTTGCTCAGTGAATTGGACTCAACACCCCCTATTCACGGCCCAAGAATATATCTGATTAGTAAGAATCTTAAAACCTATGTATTGATATCTCTCTGTAAGTGAGTCAAGTGGGTGTAAAGTGACATAAACACAGCAGTGAAAAGCAGCTAAACCCCATTATAAAAATCAATTACTTTTAAAAACCTGTGAAACAAAGACAGTGAAAGAGAGAGAAATTCTTACAAAATTCGTTCAGGGGCTGTGATGCCACCTGGATTGACCATGTATAGACCCACAGCTGATTGAGACATAAGGGTGAACACTCTTGGGGCTGAGAGGTTTGGTGAGGTTGGGTGAGCAAACGCAGACCCTTTAAAGTAATACTGCGTGGTATCCATCCCATGGGTCCCAAATCTCCAGGTTCAAGGGCATCTTCCTACATCGAAAACATGCATGAGAAACCCAGAAGATGGTACACCGTGTGATCGGGAAAGGTTTCTAAAACACTCCTCATTTCTCATCTCCTTGTGCTCGGGTTCGCCATTCCAGCCAGTTTACTAGCAATCTCCCTCCTTGGAGAATCAGCACCTTTAACCTCCTGTTCCGTACAGGTTGCAATTTGTCCTGAGGATGAACGGGAAGAGGGGGAACCAATGAGAGACTAGCTCTAGGTGTTGGGACAGGCACAGGTCACTCTATTTTCCCATCAGGAAGAAGAATTAAGCACAGGCTCAGCCTGCCGCCCGGGACCAGAATAGGGCCTGAAGCAAACCTGCGCTTTTGCGGCCAGCTCCCAAGAAAGCGAGTTGAAAAATGGAGCTCAGGCGCACTGCAATTCACAAACCTGCAGACTTATAAATGTTCATTCTCGTCCACAAATATATTGAGGGAAGGCAACGAAGAGGATTTGAAAGCAAGGCAGAATTTCAGGAAACAGATTTCAGGAGGGAGATTCGAATCGCCTTTAAAGCACAAGAAAAGCGGCAAAACCTCGACAATGATGCCCTTGGCCAAAAACGGCGTATGCGTTTTTTCCTGAATATATTCAGGAAAAAACGCATACGCCCTTTTTGGCCAAGCAAGCAACCTGGAAAGGCAAATCAGCGCTACAAAGAAGTCTCGCTTCCCATCGGTCAAAAGGGCCAAGCTGAATAAAGTGTCAAAACCAGAACTGCAGGGCAGGCCATGGAGAAACGGGAGCCTTGCTACGCTGATGGGCGGGATGTAAATTGCCAACAGCCACTCTGGAGAAGTGTACGGTGTGTCCTGAAACATCTAAAAAACTCAGCTTAGAGAGCATAGGGCACTTCCACTCATGGGCGTATAAATTGGGAAAACTAAAAATCAGCAAGACACAGGCACCCCAACGTTTAGGGCTGCTCTGTTGACAAGAACCTCCACTTCGTTACACCTTAAATATCTCAGGAAAGAGAAAGATGGATAAATAAGTTGTGGTCCTTATGTACAATGGAATATCACTCAGCCATGAAATCAACGTCATAAGGCTAGTAGCAGCATGATGAGAGGATTTAGGTACGACGATTCTAAGTGAAATAAGTCACACAGAAAAAGACACTTATCATAAGATATCACTTATAGAGGGAATGTAAAAACCGCTACCCTTGAACTGAATTACAAAACAGAACAGAGTCACACGTTTAGAAAACACACTATGGCTGCTTAACGGGAAAGGTGAGGTGGGGTGATGCATAAAACAAGGGTTTCAAATTAGCTCAGATACCGTTCCATAAACCCAATATGTAATAGACAAGACCTACTCCTTGCTCAGTGAATTGGACTCAACACCCCCTATTCACGGCCCAAGAATATATCTGACTAGTAAGAATCTTAAAACCTATGTATTGATATCTCTCTGTAAGTGAGTCAAGTGGGTGTAAAGTGACATAAACATAGCAGTGAAAAGCAGCTAAACCCCATTATAAATATCAATTACTTTTAAAATCCTGTGAAACAAAGACAGTGAAAGAGAGAGAAATTCTTACAAAATTCGTTCAGGGGCTGTGATGCCACCTGGATTGACCGTGTATAGACCCACAGCTGATTGAGACATAAGGGTGGACACTCTTGGGGCTGAGAGGTTTGGTGAGCTTGGGGGAGGAAACGCAGACCCTTTAAAGTAATACTGCGTGGTACCCATCCCATGGGTTTCAAATCTCCAGGTTCAAGGGCATCTTCCTACATCGAAAACATGCATGAGAAACCCAGAAGATGGTACACCGTGTGATCGCGAAAGGTTTCTAAAACACACCTCATTTCTCATCTCCTTGTGCTCGGGTTCGCCATTCCAGCCGCTTTACTAGCAATCTCCCTCCTTGGAGAATCAGCACCTTTAACCTCCTGTTCCGTACAGGTTGCAATTTGTCCTGAGGATGAACGGGAAGAGGGGAAAACAATGAGAGACTAGCTCTAGGTGTTGGGACAGGCACAGGTCACTCTATTTTCCCATCAGGAAGAAGAATTAAGCACAGGCTCAGCCTGCCGCCCGGGACCAGAATAGGGCCTGAAGCAATCCTGCGCTTTTGCGGCCAGCTCCCAAGAAAGCGAGTTGAAAAATGGAGCTCAGGGGCACTGCAATTCACAAACCTGCAGACTTATAAATGATCACTCTCGTCCACAAATATATTGAGGGAAGGCAACGAAGAGGATTTGAAAGCAAGGCAGAATTGCAGGAAACAGATTTCAGGAGGGAGATTCGAATCGCCTTTAAAGCACAGGAAAAGCGGCAAAACCTCGTCAATGATGCCCTTGGCCAAAAAGGGCGTATGCGTTTTTTCCTGAATATATTCAGGAAAAAACGCATACGCCCTTTTTGGCCAACCAAGCAACCTGGAAAGGCAAATCAGCGCTACAAAGAAGTCGCGCTTCCCATCGGTCAAAAGGGCCATGCTGAATAAAGTGTCAAAACCAGAAATGCAGGACAGGCCATGGAGAAACGGGAGCCTTGCTACGCTGATGGGTGGGATGTAAATTGCCAACAGCCACCCTGGAGAAGTGTACGGTGTGTCCTGAAACATCTAAAAAACTCAGCTTAGAGAGCATAGGGCACTTCCACTCATGGGCGTATAAAGTGGGAAAATTAAAAACCAGCAAGACACAGGCACCCCAATGTTTAGGGCTGCTCTGTTGACAAGAACCTCCACTTCGTTACACCTTAAATATCTCAGGATAGAGAAAAATTGATAAATAAGTTGTGGTCCTTATGTACAATGGAATATCACTCAGCCATGAAATCAACGTCATAAGGCTAGTAGCAGCATGATGATTGGATTTAGGTACGACGATTCTAAGTGAAATAAGTCACACAGAAAAAGACACTTATCATAAGATATCACTTATAGAGGGAATGTAAAAACCGCTACCCTTGAACTGAATTACAAAACAGAACAGAGTCACACGTTTAGAAAACACACTATGGCTGCTTAACGGGAAAGGTGAGGTGGGGTGATGCATAAAACAAGGGTTTCAAATTAGCTCAGATACCGTTCCATAAACCCAATATGTAATAGACAAGACCTACTCCTTGCTCAGTGAATTGGACTCAACACCCCCTATTCACGGCCCAAGAATATATCTGACTAGTAAGAAACTTAAAACCTATGTATTGATATCTCTTTGTAAGGGAGTCAAGTGGGTGTAAAGTGGCATAAACACAGCAGTGAAAAGCAGCTAAACCCCATTATAAAAATCAATTACTTTTAAAAACCTGTGAAAAAAAGACAGTGAAAGAGAGAGAAATTCTTACAAAATTCGTTTAGGGGCAGTGATGCTACCTGGATTGACCATATCTAGACCCACAGCTGATTGAGACATAAGGGTGGACACTCTTGGGGCTGAGAGGTTTGGTGAGGTTGGGTGAGGAAACGCAGACCCTTTAAAGTAATACTGCGTGGTACCCATCCCATGGGTTCCAAATCTCCAGATTCTAGGGCATCTTCCTACATCGAAAACATGCATGAGAAACACAGAAGATGGTACACCGTGTGATCGCGAAAGGTTTCTAAAACGCACCTCCTTTCTCATCTCCTTGTGCTCGGGTTCGCCATTCCAGCTGCTTTACTAGCAACCTCCCTCCTTGGAGAATCATCACCTTTAACCTCCTGTTCCGTACAGGTTGCAATTTGTCCTGAGGATGAACGAGAAGAGGGGAAAACAATGAGAGACTAGCTCTAGGTGTTGGGACAGGCACAGGTCACTCTATTTTCCCATCAGGAAGAAGAATTAAGCACAGGCTCAGCCTGCCGCCCGCGACCAGAATAGGGCCTGAAGCAATCCTGCGCTTTTGCGGCCAGCTCCCAAGAAAGCGAGTTGAAAAATGGAGCTCAGGGGCACTGCAATTCACAAACCTGCAAACTTATAAATGATCACTCTCGTCCACAAATATATTGAGGGAAGGCAACGAAGAGGATTTGAAAGCAAGGCAGAATTGCAGGAAACAGATTTCAGGAGGGAGATTCGAATCGCCTTTAAAGCACAGGATAAGCGGCAAAACCTCGACAATGATGCCCTTGGCCAAAAAGGGCGTATGCGTTTTTTCCTGAATATATTCAGGAAAAAACGCATACGCCCTTTTTGGCCAAGCAAGCAACCTGGAAAGGCAAATCAGCGCTACAAAGAAGTCTCGCTTCCCATCGGTCAAAAGGGCCATGCTGAATAAAGTGTCAAAACCAGAAATGCAGGGCAGGCCATGGAGAAACGGGAGGCTTGCTACGCTGATGGGCGGGATGTAAATTGCCAACAGCCACTCTGGAGAAGTGTACGGTGTGTCGTGAAACATCTAAAAAACTCAGCTTAGAGAGCATAGGGCACTTCCACTCAAGGGCGTATAAATTGGGAAAACTAAAAATCAGCAAGACACAGGCACCCCAACGTTTAGGGCTGCTCTGTTGACAAGAACCTCCACTTCGTTACACCTTAAATATCTCAGGATAGAGAAAAATGGATAAATAAGTTGTGGTCCTTATGTACAATGGAATATCACTCAGCCATGAAATCAACGTCATAAGGCTAGTAGCAGCATGATGAGTGGATTTAGGTACGACGATTCTAAGTGAAATAAGTCACACAGAAAAAGACACTTATCATAAGATATCACTTATAGAGGGAATGTAAAAACCGCTACCCATGAACTGAATTACAAAACAGAACAGAGTCACACGTTTAGAAAACACACTATGGCTGCTTAACGGGAAAGGTGAGGTGGGGTGATGCATAAAACAAGGGTTTCAAATTAGCTCAGATACCGTTCCATAAACCCAATATGTTATAGACAAGACCTACTCCTTGCTCAGTGAATTGGACTCAACACCCCCTATTCACAGCCCAAGAATATATCTGACTACTAAGAATCTTAAAACCTATGTATTGATATCTCTTTGTAAGTGAGACAAGTGGGTGTAAACTGGCATAAACACAGCAGTGAAAAGCAGCTAAACCCCATTATAAAAATCAATTACTTTTAAAAACCTGTGAAAAAAAGACAGTGAAAGAGAGAGAAATTCTTACAAAATTCGTTTAGGGGCAGTTATGCTACCTGGGTTGACCATATCTAGACCCACAGCTGATTGAGACATAAGGGTGGACACTCTTGGGGCTGAGAGGTTTGGTGAGGTTGGGTGAGGAAACAAAGACCCTTTAAAGTAATACTGCGTGGTACCCATCCCATGGGTCCCAAATCTCCAGGTTCAAGGGCATCTTCCTACATCGAAAACATGCATGAGAAACTCAGAAGATGGTACACCGTGTGATCGCGAAAGGTTTCTAAACGCACCTCATTTCCCATCTCCTTGTGCTCGGGTTCGCCATTCCAGCTGCTTTACTAGCAACCTCCCTCCTTGGAGAATCATCACCTTTAACCTCCTGTTCCGTACAGGTTGCAATTTGTCCTGAGGATGAACGAGAAGAGGGGAAAACAATGAGAGACTAGCTCTAGGTGTTGGGACAGGCACAGTTCACTCTATTTTCCCATCAGGAAGAAGAATTAAGCACAGGCTCAGCCTGCCGCACGGGACCAGAATAGGGCCTGAAGCAATCCTGCGCTTTTGCGGCCAGCTCCCAAGAAAGCGAGTTGAAAAATGGAGCTCAGGGGCACTGCAATTCACAAACCTGCAGACTTATAAATGACCACTCTCGTCCACAAATATATTGAGGGAAGGCAACGAAGAGGATTTGAAAGCAAGGCAGAATTGCAGGAAACAGATTTCAGGAGGGAGATTCGAATCGCCTTTAAAGCACAGGAAAAGCGGCAAAACCTCGACAATGATGCCCTTGGCCAAAAAGGGCGTATGCGTTTTTTCCTGAATATATTCAGGAAAAAACGCATACGCCCTTTTTGGCCAAGCAAGCAACCTGGAAAGGCAAATCAGCGCTACAAAGAAGTCTCGCTTCCCATCGGTCAAAAGGGCCATGCTGAATAAAGTGTCAAAACCAGAAATGCAGGGCAGGCCATGGAGAAACGGGAGGCTTGCTACGCTGATGGGCGGGATGTAAATTGCCAACAGCCACTCTGGAGAAGTGTACGGTGTGTCGTGAAACATCTAAAAAACTCAGCTTAGAGAGCATAGGGCACTTCCACTCATGGGCGTATAAAGTGGGAAAATTAAAAACCAGCAAGACACAGGCACCCCAAAGTTTAGGGCTGCTCTGTTGACAAGAACCTCCAACTTCGTTACACCTTAAATATCCCAGGAAAGAGAAAAATGGATAAAGATGTTGTGGTCCTTATGTACAATGGAATATCACTCAGCCATGAAATCAACGTCATAAGGCTAGTAGCAGCATGATGAGTGGATTTAGGTACGACGATTCTAAGTGAAATAAGTCACACAGAAAAAGACACTTATCATAAGATATCACTTATAGAGGGAATGTAAAAACCGCTACCCTTGAACTGAATTACAAAACAGAACAGAGTCACACGTTTAGAAAACACACTATGGCTGCTTAACGGGAAAGGTGAGGTGGGGTGATGCATAAAACAAGGGTTTCAAATTAGCTCAGATACCGTTCCATAAACCCAATATGTAATAGACAAGACCTACTCCTTGCTCAGTGAATTGGACTCAACACCCCCTATTCACGGCCCAAGAATATATCTGACTAGTAAGAATCTTAAAACCTATGTATTGATATCTCTTTGTAAGTGAGTCAAGTGGGTGTAAAGTGGAATAAACACAGCAGTGAAAAGCAGCTAAACCCCATTATAAAAATCAATTACTTTTAAAAACCTGTGAAACAAAGACAGTGAAAGAGAGAGAAATTCTTACAAAATTCGTTTAGGGGCAGTTATGCTACCTGGATTGACCATATCTAGACCCACAGCTGATTGAGACATAAGGGTGGACACTCTTGGGGCTGAGAGGTTTGGTGAGGTTGGGTGAGCAAACGCAGACCCTTTAAAGTAATACTGCGTGGTACCCATCCCATGGGTCCCAAATCTCCAGGTTCAAGGGCATCTTCCTACATCGAAAACATGCATGAGAAACCCAGAAGATGGTACACCGTGTGATCGGGAAAGGTTTCTAAAACGCACCTCATTTCTCATGTCCTTGTGCTCGGGTTCGCCATTCCAGCCGCATTACTAGCAATCTCCCTCCTTGGAGAATCAGCACCTTTAACCTCCTGTTCCGTACAGGTTGCAATTTGTCCTGAGGATGAACGGGAAGAAGGGGGAAACAATGAGAGACTAGCTCTAGGTGTTGGGACAGGCACAGGTCACTCTATTTTCCCATCAGGAAGAAGAATTAAGCACAGGCTCAGCCTGCCGCCCGGGACCAGAATAGGGCCTGAAGCAATCCTGCGCTTTTGCGGCCAGCTCCCAAGAAAGCGAGTTGAAAAATGGAGCTCAGGGGCACTGCAATTCACAAACCTGCAGACTTATAAATGATCACTCTCGTCCACAAATATATTGAGGGAAGGCAACGAAGAGGATTTGAAAGCAAGGCAGAATTGCAGGAAACAGATTTCAGGAGGGAGATTCGAATCGCCTTTAAAGCACAGGAAAAGCGGCAAAACCTCGTCAATGATGCCCTTGGCCAAAAAGGGCGTATGCGTTTTTTCCTGAATATATTCAGGAAAAAACGCATACGCCCTTTTTGGCCAACCAAGCAACCTGGAAAGGCAAATCAGCGCTACAAAGAAGTCTCGCTTCCCATCGGTCAAAAGGGCCATGCTGAATAAAGTGTCAAAACCAGAAATGCAGGACAGGCCATGGAGAAACGGGAGCCTTGCTACGCTGATGGGTGGGATGTAAATTGCCAACAGCCACCCTGGAGAAGTGTACGGTGTGTCCTGAAACATCTAAAAAACTCAGCTTAGAGAGCATAGGGCACTTCCACTCATGGGCGTATAAAGTGGGAAAATTAAAAACCAGCAAGACACAGGCACCCCAATGTTTAGGGCTGCTCTGTTGACAAGAACCTCCAACTTCGTTACACCTTAAAAATCCCAGGAAAGAGAAAAATGGATAAAGATGTTGTGGTCCTTATGTACAATGGAATATCACTCAGCCATGAAATCAACGTCATAAGGCTAGTAGCAGCATGATGAGTGGATTTAGGTACGACGATTCTAAGTGAAATAAGTCACACAGAAAAAGACACTTATCATAAGATATCACTTATAGAGGGAATGTAAAAACCGCTACCCTTGAACTGAATTACAAAACAGAACAGAGTCACACGTTTAGAAAACACACTATGGCTGCTTAACGGGAAAGGTGAGGTGGGGTGATGCATAAAACAAGGGTTTCAAATTAGCTCAGATACCGTTCCATAAACCCAATATGTACTAGACAAGACCTACTCCTTGCTCAGTGAATTGGACTCAAAACCCCCTATTCACGGCCCAAGAATATATCTGACTAGTAAGAATCTTAAAACCTATGTATTGATATCTCTCTGTAAGTGACTCATGTGGGTGTAAAGTGACATAAACACAGCAGTGAAAAGCAGCTAAACCCCATTATAAAAATCAATTACTTTTAAAAACCTGTGAAAAAAAGACAGTGAAAGAGAGAGAAATTCTTACAAAATTCTTTTAGGGGCAGTTATGCTACCTGGATTGACCATATCTAGACCCACAGCTGATTGAGACATAAGGGTGGACACTCTTGGGGCTGAGAGGTTTGGTGAGGTTGGGTGAGGAAACGCAGACCCTTTAAAGTAACACTGCGTGGTACCCATCCCATGGGTTCCAAATCTCCAGGTTCAAGGGCATCTTCCTACATCGAAAACATGCATGAGAAACCCAGAAGATGGTACACCGTGTGATCGCGAAAGGTTTCTAAACGCACCTCATTTCTCATCTCCTGGTGCTCGGGTTCGCCATTCCAGCTGCTTTACTAGCAACCTCCCTCCTTGGAGAATCATCACCTTTAACCTCCTGTTCCGTACAGGTTGCAATTTGTCCTGAGGATGAACGAGAAGAGGGGAAAACAATGAGAGACTAGCTCTAGGTGTTGGAACAGGCACAGTTCACTCTATTTTCCCATCAGGAAGAAGAATTAAGCACAGGCTCAGCCTGCCGCCCGGGACCAGAATAGGGCCTGAAGCAATCCTGCGCTTTTGCGGCCAGCTCCCAAGAAAGCGAGTTGAAAAATGGAGCTCAGGGGCACTGCAATTCACAAACCTGCAGACTTATAAATGATCACTGTCGTCCACAAATATATTGAGGGAAAGCAACGAAGAGGATTTGAAAGCAAGGCAGAATTGCAGGAAACAGATTTCAGGAGGGAGATTCGAATCGCCTTTAAAGCACAGGAAAAGCGGCAAAACCTCGACAATGATGCCCTTGGCCAAAAAGGGCGTATGCGTTTTTTCCTGAATATATTCAGGAAAAAACGCATACGCCCTTTTTGGCCAAGCAAACAACCTGGAAAGGCAAATCAGCGCTACAAAGAAGTCTCGCTTCCCATCGGTCAAAAGGGCCATGCTGAATAAAGTGTCAAAACCAGAAATGCAGGGCAGGCCATGGAGAAACGGGAGCCTTGCTACGCTGATGGGCGGGATGTAAATTGCCAACAGCCACTCTGGAGAAGTGTACGGTGTGTCCTGAAACATCTAAAAAACTCAGCTTAGAGAGAATAGGGCACTTCCACTCATGGGCGTATAAAGTGGGAAAATTAAAAACCAGCAAGACACAGGCACCCCAAAGTTTAGGGCTGCTCTGTTGACAAGAACCTCCAACTTCGTTACACCTTAAATATCCCAGGAAAGAGAAAAATGGATAAAGATGTGGTGGTCTTTATGTACAATGGAATATCACTCAGCCATGAAATCAACGTCATAAGGCTAGTAGCAGCATGATGAGTGGATTTAGGTACGACGATTCTAAGTGAAATAAGTCACACAGAAAAAGACACTTATCATAAGATATCACTTATAGAGGGAATGTAAAAACCGCTACCCTTGAACTGAATTACAAAACAGAACAGAGTCACACGTTTAGAAAACACACTATGGCTGCTTAACGGGAAAGGTGAGGTGGGGTGATGCATAAAACAAGGGTTTCAAATTAGCTCAGATACCGTTCCATAAACCCAATATGTAATAGACAAGACCTACTCCTTGCTCAGTGAATTGGACTCAACACCCCCTATTCACGGCCCAAGAATATATCTGACTAGTAAGAATCTTAAAACCTATGTATTGATATCTCTTTGTAAGTGAGTCAAGTGGGTGTAAAGTGGCATAAACACAGCAGTGAAAAGCAGCTAAACCCCATTATAAAAATCAATTACTTTTAAAAACCTGTGAAACAAAGACAGTGAAAGAGAGAGAAATTCTTACAAAATTCGTTTAGGGGCAGTTATGCTACCTGGATTGACCATATCTAGACCCACAGCTGATTGAGACATAAGGGTGGACACTCTTGGGGCTGAGAGGTTTGGTGAGGTTGGGTGAGCAAACGCAGACCCTTTAAAGTAATACTGCGTGGTACCCATCCCATGGGTCCCAAATCTCCAGGTTCAAGGGCATCTTCCTACATCGAAAACATGCATGAGAAACCCAGAAGATGGTACACCGTGTGATCGCGAAAGGTTTCTAAACGCACCTCATTTCTCATCTCCTTGTGCTCGGGTTCGCCATTCCAGCTGCTTTACTAGCAACCTCCCTCCTTGGAGAATCATCACCTTTAACCTCCTGTTCCGTACAGGTTGCAATTTGTCCTGAGGATGAACGAGAAGAGGGGAAAACAATGAGAGACTAGCTCTAGGTGTTGGGACAGGCACAGTTCACTCTATTTTCCCATCAGGAAGAAGAATTAAGCACAGGCTCAGCCTGCCGCCCGGGACCAGAATAGGGCCTGAAGCAATCCTGCGCTTTTGCGGCCAGCTCCCAAGAAAGCGAGTTGAAAAATGGAGCTCAGGGGCACTGCAATTCACAAACCTGCAGACTTATAAATGACCACTCTCGTCCACAAATATATTGAGGGAAGCCAACGAAGAGGATTTGAAAACAAGGCAGAATTGCAGGAAACAGATTTCAGGAGGGAGATTCGAATCGCCTTTAAAGCACAGGAAAAACGGCAAAACCTCGACAATGATGCCCTTGGCCAAAAAGGGCGTATGCGTTTTTTCCTGAATATATTCAGGAAAAAACGCATACGCCCTTTTTGGCCAACCAAGCAACCTGGAAAGGCAAATCAGCGCTACAAAGAAGTCTCGCTTCCCATCGGTCAAAAGGGCCATGCTGAATAAAGTGTCAAAACCAGAAATGCAGGGCAGGCCATGGAGAAACGGGAGCCTTGCTACGCTGATGGGCGGGATGTAAATTGCCAACAGCCACTCTGGAGAAGTGTACGGTGTGTCCTGAAACATCTAAAAAACTCAGCTTAGAGAGCATAGGGCACTTCCACTCATGGGCGTATAAAGTGGGAAAATTAAAAACCAGCAAGACACAGGCACCCCAAAGTTTAGGGCTGCTCTGTTGACAAGAACCTCCAACTTCGTTACACCTTAAATATCCCAGGAAAGAGAAAAATGGATAAAGAAGTTGTGGTCCTTATGTACAATGGAATATCACTGAGCCATGAAATCAACGTCATAAGGCTAGTAGCAGCATGATGAGTGGATTTAGGTACGACGATTCTAAGTGAAATAAGTCACACAGAAAAAGACACTTATCATAAGATATCACTTATAGAGGGAATGTAAAAACCGCTACCCTTGAACTGAATTACAAAACAAAACAGAGTCACACGTTTAGAAAACACACTATGGCTGCTTAACGGGAAAGGTGAGGTGGGGTGATGCATAAAACAAGGGTTTCAAATTAGCTCAGATACCGTTCCATAAACCCAATATGTAATAGACAAGACTTACTCCTTGCTCAGTGAATTGGACTCAACACCCCCTATTCACGGCCCAAGAATATATCTGACTAGTAAGAATATTAAAACCTATGTATTGATATCTCTCTGTAAGTGAGTCAAGTGGGTGTAAAGTGGAATAAACACAGCAGTGAAAAGCAACTAAACCCCATTATAAAAATCAATTACTTTTAAAAACCTGTGAAACAAAGACAGTGAAAGAGAGAGAAATTCTTACAAAATTCGTTCAGGGGCTGTGATGCCACCTGGATTGACCATATCTAGACCCACAGCTGATTGAGACATAAGGGTGGACACTCTTGGTGCTGAGAGGTTTGGTGAGGATGGGTGAGGAAACGCAGGCCCTTTAAAGTAATACTGCGTGGTAACCATCCCATGGGTCCCAAATCTCCAGGTTCAAAGGCATCTTCCTACATCGAAACCATGCATGAGAAACCCAGAAGATGGTACACCGTGTGATCGGGAAAGGTTTCTAAAACGCAGCTCATTTCTCATCTCCTTGTGCTCGGGTTCGCCATTCCAGCCGCTTTACTAGCAATCTCCTTCCTTGGAGAATCAGCACCTTTAACCTCCTGTTCCGTACAGGTTGCAGTTTGTCCTGAGGATGAACGGGAAGAGGGGGAACCAATGAGAGACTAGCTCTAGGTGTTGGGACAGGCACAGGTCACTCTATTTTCCCATCAGGAAGAAGAATTAAGCACAGGCTCAGCCTGCCGCCCGGGACCAGAATAGGGCCTGAAGCAATCCTGCGCTTTTGCGGCCAGCTCCCAAGAAAGCGAGTTGAAAAATGGAGCTCAGGGGCACTGCAATTCACAAACCTGCAGACTTATAAATGATCACTCTCGTCCACAAATACATTGAGGGAAGGCAACGAAGAGGATTTGAAAGCAAGGCAGAATGGCAGGAAACAGATTTCAGGAGGGAGATTCGAATCGCCTTTGAGGCACAGGAAAAGCGGGAAAACCTCGACAATGATGCCCTTGGCCAAAAAGGGCGTATGCGTTTTTTCCTGAATATATTCAGGAAAAAACGCATACGCCCTTTTTGGCCAACCAAGCAACCTGGAAAGGCAAATCAGCGCTACAAAGAAGTCTCGCTTCCCATCGGTCAAAAGGGCCATGCTGAATAAAGTGTCAAAACCAGAAATGCAGGACAGGCCATGGAGAAACGGGAGCCTTGCTACGCTGATGGGCGGGATGTAAATTGCCAACAGCAACTCTGGAAAAGTGTACGGTGTGTCCTGAAACATCTAAAAAACTCAGCTTAGAGAGCATAGGGCACTTCCACTCATGGGCGTATAAATTGGGAAAACTAAAAATCAGCAAGACACAGGCACCCCAACGTTTAGGGCTGCTCTGTTGACAAGAACCTCCACTTCGTTACACCTTAAATATCTCAGGAAAGAGAAAAATGGATAAAGAAGTTGTGGTCCTTATGTACAATGGAATATCACTCAGCCATGAAATCAACGTCATAAGGCTAGTAGCAGCATGATGAGTGGGTTTTGGTACGACGATTCTAAGTGAAATAAGTCACACAGAAAAAGACACTTATCATAAGATATCACTTATAGAGGGAATGTAAAAACCGCTACCCTTGAACTGAATTACAAAACAGAACAGAGTCACACGTTTAGAAAACACACTATGGCTGCTTAACGGGAAAGGTGAGGTGGTGTGATGCATAAAACAAGGGTTTCAAATTAGCTCAGATACCGTTCCATAAACCCAATATGTACTAGACAAGACCTACTCCTTGCTCAGTGAATTGGACTCAACACCCCCTATTCACGGCCCAAGAATATATCTGACTAGTAAGAATCTTAAAACCTATGTATTGATATCTCTTAGTGAGGCAAGTGGGTGTAAAGTGGCATAAACACAGCAGTGAAAAGCAGCTAAACCCCATTATAAAAATCAATTACTTTTAAAAACCTGTGAAAAAAAGACAGTGAAAGAGAGAGAAATTCTTACAAAATTCGTTCAGGGGCAGTTCTGCTACCTGGATTGACCATATCTAGACCCACAGCTGATTGAGACATAAGGGTGGACACTCTTGGGGCTGAGAGGTTTGGTGAGGTTGGGTGAGCAAACGCAGACCCTTTAAAGTAATACTGCGTGTTACCCATCCCATGGGTCCCAAATCTCCAGGTTCAAGGGCATCTTCCTACATCGAAAACATGCATGAGAAACCCAGAAGATGGTACACTGTGTGATCGGGAAAGGTTTCTAAAACGCACCTCATTTCTCATGTCCTTGTGCTCGGGTTCGCCATTCCAGCCGCATTACTAGCAATCTCCCTCCTTGGAGAATCAGCACCTTTAACCTCCTGTTCCGTACAGGTTGCAATTTGTCCTGAGGATGAACGGGAAGAAGTGGGAACCAATGAGAGACTAGCTCTAGGTGTTGGGACAGGCACAGGTCACTCTATTTTCCCATCAGGAAGAAGAATTAAGCACAGGCTCAGCCTGCCGCCCGGGACCAGAATAGGGCCTGAAGCAATCCTGCGCTTTTGCAGCCAGCTCCCAAGAAAGCGAGTTGAAAAATGGAGCTCAGGGGCACTGCAATTCACAAACCTGCAGACTTATAAATGATCACTCTCATCCACAAATATATTGAGGGAAGGCAACGAAGAGGATTTGAAAGCAAGGCAGAATTGCAGGAAACAGATTTCAGGAGGGAGATTCGAATCGCCTTTAAAGCACAGGAAAAGCGGCAAAACCTCGTCAATGATGCCCTTGGCCAAAAAGGGCGTATGCGTTTTTTCCTGAATATATTCAGGAAAAAACGCATACGCCCTTTTTGGCCAACAAAGCAACCTGGAAAGGCAAATCAGCGCTACAAAGAAGTCTCACTTCCCATCGGTCAAAAGGGCCATGCTGAATAAAGTGTCAAAACCAGAAATGCAGGACAGGCCATGGAGAAACGGGAGCCTTGCTACGCTGATGGGCGGGATGTAAATTGCCAACAGCCACTCTGGAGAAGTGTACGGTGTGTCCTGAAACATCTAAAAAACTCAGCTTAGAGAGCATAGGGCACTTCCACTCATGGGCGTATAAAGTGGGAAAATTAAAAACAAGCAAGACACAGGCACCCCAAAGTTTAGGGCTGCTCTGTTGACAAGAACCTCCAAGTTCGTTACACCTTAAATATCCCAGGAAAGAGAAAAATGGATAAAGATGTTGTGGTCCTTATGTACAATGGAATATCACTCAGCCATGAAATCAACGTCATAAGGCTAGTAGCAGCATGATGAGTGGATTTAGGTACGACGATTCTAAGTGAAATAAGTCACACAGAAAAAGACACTTATCATAAGATATCACTTATAGAGGGAATGTAAAAACCGCTACCCTTGAACTGAATTACAAAACAGAACAGAGTCACACGTTTAGAAAACACACTATGGCTGCTTAACGGGAAAGGTGAGGTGGGGTGATGCATAAAACAAGGGTTTCAAATTAGCTCAGATGCCGTTCCATAAACCCAATATGTACTAGACAAGACCTACTCCTTGCTCAGTGAATTGGACTCAAAACCCCCTATTCACGGCCCAAGAATATATCTGACTAGTAAGAATCTTAAAACCTATGTATTGATATCTCTCTGTAAGTGAGTCATGTGGGTGTAAAGTGACATAAACACAGCATTGAAAAGCAGCTGAACCCCATTATAAAAATCAATTACTTTTAAAAACCTGTGAAAAAAAGACAGTGAAAGAGAGAGAAATTCTTACAAAATTCGTTTAGGGGCAGTTATGCTACCTGGATTGACCATATCTAGACCCACAGCTGATTGAGACATAAGGGTGGACACTCTTGGGGCTGAGAGGTTTGGTGAGGTTGGGTGAGCAAACGCAGACCCTTTAAAGTAATACTGCGTGGTTCCCATCCCATGGGTCCCAAATCTCCAGGTTCAAGGGCATCTTCCTACATCGAAAACATGCATGAGAAACCCAGAACACGGTACACCGTGTGATCGCGAAAGGTTTCTAAACGCACCTCATTTCTCATCTCCTTGTGCTCGGGTTCGCCATTCCAGCTGCTTTACTAGCAACCTCCCTCCTTGGAGAATCATCACCTTTAACCTCCTGTTCCGTACAGGTTGCAATTTTTCCTGAGGATGAACGAGAAGAGGGGAAAACAATGAGAGACTAGCTCTAGGTGTTGGGACAAGCACAGTTAACTCTATTTTCCCATCAGGAAGAGGAATTAAGCACAGGATCAGCCTGCCGCCCGGGACCAGAATAGGGCCTGAAGCAATCCTGCGCTTTTGCGGCCAGGTCCCAAGAAATCGAGTTGAAAAATGGAGCTCAGGGGCACTGCAATTCACAAACCTGCAGACTTATAAATGACCACTCTCGTCCACAAATATATTGAGGGAAGGCAACGAAGAGGATTTGAAAGCAAGGCAGAATTGCAGGAAACAGATTTCAGGAGGGAGATTCGAATCGCCTTTAAAGCACAGGAAAAGCGGCAAAACCTCGACAATGATGCCCTTGGCCAAAAAGGGCGTATGCGTTTTTTCCTGAATATATTCAGGAAAAAACGCATACGCCCTTTTTGGCCAAGCAAGCAACCTGGAAAGGCAAATCAGCGCTACAAAGAAGTCTCGCTTCCCATCGGTCAAAAGGGCCATGCTGAATAAAGTGTCAAAACCAGAAATGCAGGGCAGGCTATGGAGAAACGGGAGGCTTGCTACGCTGATGGGCGGGATGTAAATTGCCAACAGCCACTCTGGAGAAGTGTACGGTGTGTCGTGAAACATCTAAAAAACTCAGCTTAGAGAGCATAGGGCACTTCCACTCATGGGCGTATAAAGTGGGAAAATTAAAAACCAGCAAGACACAGGCACCCCAAAGTTTAGGGCTGCTCTGCTGACAAGAACCTCCAACTTCGTTACACCTTAAATATCCCAGGAAAGAGAAAAATGGATAAAGATGTTGTGGTCCTTATGTACAATGGAATATCATTCAGCCATGAAATCAACGTCATAAGGCTAGTAGCAGCATGATGAGTGGATTTAGGTACGACGATTCTAAGTGAAATAAGTCACACAGAAAAAGACACTTATCATAAGATATCACTTATAGAGGGAATGTAAAAACCGCTACCCTTGAACTGAATTACAAAACAGAACAGAGTCACACGTTTAGAAAACACACTATGGCTGCTTAACGGGAAAGGTGAGGTGGGGTGATGCATAAAACAAGGGTTTCAAATTAGCTCAGATACCGTTCCATAAACCCAATATGTACTAGACAAGACCTACTCCTTGCTCAGTGAATTGGACTAAAAACCCCCTATTCACGGCCCAAGAATATATCTGACTAGTAAGAATCTTAAAACCTATGTATTGATATCTCTCTGTAAGTGAGTCATGTGGGTGTAAAGTGACATAAACACAGCAGTGAAAAGCAGCTAAACCCCATTATAAAAATCAATTACTTTTAAAAACCTGTGAAAAAAAGACAGTGAAAGAGAGAGAAATTCTTACAAAATTCTTTTAGGGGCAGTGATGCTACCTGGATTGACCATATCTAGACCCACAGCTGATTGAGACATAAGGGTGGACACTCTTGGGGCTGAGAGGTTTGGTGAGGTTGGGTGAGGAAACGCAGACCCTTTAAAGTAATACTGCGTGGTACCCATCCCATGGGTTCCAAATCTCCAGGTTCAAGGGCATCTTCCTACATCGAAAACATGCATGAGAAACCCAGAAGATGGTACACCGTGTGTTCGAGAAAGGTTTCTAAACGCACCTCATTTCTCATCTCCTTGTGCTCGGGTCCGCCATTCCAGCCGCTTTACTAGCAACCTCCCTCCTTGGAGAATCATCACCTTTAACCTCCTGTTCGGTACAGGTTGCAATTTGTCCTGAGGATGAACGGGAAGAAGGGGGAACCAATGAGAGACTGGCACTAGGTGTTGGGACAGGCACAGGTCACTCTATTTTCCCATTAGGAAGAAGAATTAAGCACAGGCTCAGCCTGCCGCCCGGAACCAGAATAGGGCCTGAAGCAATCCTGTGCTTTTGCGGCCAGCTCCCAAGAAAGCGAGTTGAAAAATGGAGCTCAGGGGCACTGCAATTCACAAACCTGCAGACTTATAAATGACCACTCTCGTCCACAAATATATTGAGGGAAGGCAACGAAGAGGATTTGAAAACAAGGCAGAATTGCAGGAAACAGATTTCAGGAGGGAGATTCGAATCGCCTTTAAAGCACAGGAAAAGCGGCAAAACCTCGACAATGATGCCCTTTGCCAAAAAGGGCGTATGCGTTTTTTCCTGAATATATTCAGGAAAAAACGCATACGCCCTTTTTGGCCAACCAAGCAACCTGGAAAGGCAAATCAGCGCTACAAAGAAGTCTCGCTTCCCATCAGTCAAAAGGGCCATGCTGAATAAAGTGTCAAAACCAGAAATGCAGGGCAGGCCATGGAGAAACGGGAGCCTTGCTACGCTGATGGGCGGGATGTAAATTGCCAACAGCCACTCTGGAGAAGTGTACGGTGTGTCCTGAAACATCTAAAAAACTCAGCTTAGAGAGCATAGGGCACTTCCACTCATGGGCGTATAAATTGGGAAAACTAAAAATCAGCAAGACACAGGCACCCCAACGTTTAGGGCTGCTCTGTTGACAAGAACGTCCACTTCTTTACACCTTAAATATCTCAGGATAGAGAAAAATGGATAAATAAGTTGTGGTCCTTATGTACAATGGAATATCTCTCAGCCATGAAATCAACGTCATAAGGCTAGTAGCAGCATGATGAGTGGATTTAGGTACGACGATTCTAAGTGAAATAAGTCACACAGAAAAAGACACTTATCATAAGATATCACTTATAGAGGGAATGTAAAAACCGCTACCCTTGAACTGAATTACAAAACAGAACAGAGTCACACGTTTAGAAAACACACTATGGCTGCTTAACGGGAAAGGTGAGGTGGGGTGATGCATAAAACAAGGGTTTCAAATTAGCTCAGATACCGTTCCATAAACCCAATATGTACTAGACAAGACCTACTCCTTGCTCAGTGAATTGGACTCAAAACCCCCTATTCACGGCCCAAGAATATATCTGACTAGTAAGAATCTTAAAACCTATGTATTGATATCTCTCTGTAAGTGAGTCATGTGGGTGTAAAGTGACATAAACACAGCAGTGAAAAGCAGCTAAACCCCATTATAAAAATCAATTACTTTTAAAAACCTGTGAAAAAAAGACAGTGAAAGAGAGAGAAATTCTTACAAAATTCTTTTAGGGGCAGTTATGCTACCTGGATTGACCATATCTAGACCCACAGCTGATTGAGACATAAGGGTGGACACTCTTGGGGCTGAGAGGTTTGGTAAGGTTGGGTGAGGAAACGCAGACCCTTTAAAGTAATACTGCGTGGTACCCATCCCATGGGTTCCAAATCTCCAGGTTCAAGGGCATCTTCCTACATCGAAAACATGCATGAGAAACCCAGAAGATGGTACACCGTGTGATCGCGAAAGGTTTCTAAACGCACCTCATTTCTCATCTCCTTGTGCTCGGGTTCGCCATTCCAGCTGCTTTACTAGCAACCTCCCTCCTTGGAGAATCATCACCTTTAACCTCCTGTTCCGTACAGGTTGCAATTTGTCCTGAGGATGAACGAGAAGAGGGGAAAACAATGAGAGACTAGCTCTAGGTGTTGGGACAGGCACAATTCACTCTATTTTCCCTTCAGGAAGAAGAATTAAGCACAGGCTCAGCCTGCTGCCCGGGACCAGAATAGGGCCTGAAGCAATCCTGCGCTTTTGCGGCCAGCTCCCAAGAAAGCGAGTTGAAAAATGGAGCTCAGGGGCACTGCAATTCACAAACCTGCAGACTTATAAATCATCACTCTCGTCCACAAATATATTGAGGGAAAGCAACGAAGAGGATTTGAAAGCAAGGCAGAATTGCAGGAAACAGATTTCAGGAGGGAGATTCGAATCGCCTTTAAAGCACAGGAAAAGCGGCAAAACCTCGTCAATGATGCCCTTGGCCAAAAAGGGCGTATGCGTTTTTTCCTGAATATATTCAGGAAAAACGCATACGCCCTTTTTGGCCAACCAAGCAACCTGGAAAGGCAAATCAGCGCTACAAAGAAGTCTCGCTTCCCATCGGTCAAAAGGGCCATGCTGAATAAAGTGTCAAAACCAGAAATGCAGGACAGGCCATGGAGAAACGGGAGCCTTGCTACGCTGATGGGCGGGATGTAAATTGCCAACAGCCACTCTGGAGAAGTGTACGGTGTGTCCTGAAACATCTAAAAAACTCAGCTTAGAGAGCATAGGGCACTTCCACTCATGGGCGTATAAAGTGGGAAAACTAAAAATCAGCGAGACACAGGCACCCCAACGTTTACGGCTGCTCTGTTGACAAGAACCTCCACTTCATTACACCTTAAATATGTCAGGATAGAGAAAAATGGATAAATAAGTTGTGGTCCTTATGTACAATGGAATATCACTCAGCCATGAAATCAACGTCATAAAGCTAGTAGCAGCATGATGAGTGGATTTAGGTACGACGATTCTAAGTGAAATAAGTCACACAGAAAAAGACACTTATCATAAGATATCACTTATAGAGGGAATGTAAAAACCGCTACCCTTGAACTGAATTACAAAACAGAACAGAGTCACACGTTTAGAAAACACACTATGGCTGCTTAACGGGAAAGGTGAGGTGGGGTGATGCATAAAACAAGGGTTTCAAATTAGCTCAGATACCGTTCCATAAACCCAATATGTTATAGACAAGACCTACTCCTTGCTCAGTGAATTGGACTCAACACCCCCTATTCACGGCCCAAGAATATATCTGACTAGTAAGAATCTTAAAACCTATGTATTGATATCTTTCTGTAAGTGAGTCAAGTGGGTGTAAAGTGGCATAAACACAGCAGTGAAAAGCAGCTAAACCCCATTATAAAAATCAATTACTTTTAAAAACCTGTGAAAAAAAGACAGTGAAAGAGAGAGAAATTCTTACAAAATTCTTTTAGGGGCAGTTATGCTACCTGGATTGACCATATCTAGACCCACAGCTGATTGAGACATAAGGGTGGACACTCTTGGGGCTGAGAGGTTTGGTGAGGTTGGGTGAGGAAACACAGACCCTTTAAAGTAATACTGCGTGGTACCCATCCCATGGGTCCCAAATCTCCAGGTTCAAGGGCATCTTCCTACATCGAAAACATGCACGAGAAACCCAGAAGATGGTACACCGTGTGATCGCGAAAGGTTTCTAAAACGCACCTCATTTCTCATTTCCTTGTGCTCGGGTCCGCCATTCCAGCCGCTTTACTAGCAACCTCCCTCCTTGGAGAATCATCACCTTTAACCTCCTGTTCCGTACAGGTTGCAATTTGTCCTGAGGATGAACGGGAAGAAGGGGGAACCAATGAGAGACTAGCTCTAGGTGTTGGGACAGGCACAGGTCACTCTATTTTCCCATCAGGAAGAAGAATTAAGCACAGGCTCAGCCTGCCTCCCGGGACCAGAATAGGGCCTGAAGCAATCCTGCGCTTTTGCGGCCAGCTCCCAAGAAAGCGAGTTGAAAAATGGAGCTCAGGGGCACTGCAATTCACAAACCTGCAGACTTATAAATGATCACTCTCGTCCACAAATATATTGAGGGAAGGCAACGAAGAAGATTTGAAAGCAAAGCAGAATTGCAGGAAACAGATTTCAGGAGGGAGATTCGAATCGCCTTTAAAGCACAGGAAAAGCGGCAAAACCTCGTCAATGATGCCCTTGGCCAAAAAGGGCGTATGCGTTTTTTCCTGAATATATTCAGGAAAAAACGCATACGCCCTTTTTGGCCAACCAAGCAACCTGGAAAGGCAAATCAGCGCTACAAAGAAGTCTCGCTTCCCATCGGTCAAAAGGGCCATGCTGAATAAAGTGTCAAAACCAGAAATGCAGGACAGGCCATGGAGAAACGGGAGCCTTGCTACGCTGATGGGCGGGATGTAAATTGCCAACAGCCACCCTGGAGAAGTGTACGGTGTGTCCTGAAACATCTAAAAAACTCAGCTTAGAGAGCATAGGGCACTTCCACTCATGGGCGTATAAAGTGGGAAAATTAAAAACCAGCAAGACACAAGCACCCCAATGTTTAGGGCTGCTCTGTTGACAAGAACCTCCAACTTCGTTACACCTTAAATATCCCAGGAAAGAGAAAAATGGATAAAGATGTTGTGGTCCTTATGTACAATGGAATATCACTCAGCCATGAAATCAACGTCATAAGGCTAGTAGCAGCATGATGAGTGGATTTAGGTACGACGATTCTAAGTGAAATAAGTCACACAGAAAAAGACACTTATCATAAGATATCACTTATAGAGGGAATGTAAAAACCGCTACCCTTGAACTGAATTACAAAACAGAACAGAGTCACACGTTTAGAAAACACACAATGGCTGCTTAACGGGAAAGGTGAGGTGGGGTGATGCATAAAACAAGGGTTTCAAATTAGCTCAGATACCGTTCCATAAACCCAATATGTACTAGACAAGACCTACTCCTTGCTCAGTGAATTGGACTCAAAACCCCCTATTCACGGCCCAAGAATATATCTGACTAGTAAGAATCTTAAAACCTATGTATTGATATCTCTCTGTAAGTGAGTCATGTGGGTGTAAAGTGACATAAACACAGCAGTGAAAAGCAGCTAAACCCCATTATAAAAATCAATTACTTTTAAAAACCTGTGAAAAAAAGACAGTGAAAGAGAGAGAAATTCTTACAAAATTCTTTTAGGGGCAGTTATGCTACCTGGATTGACCATATCTAGACCCACAGCTGATTGAGACATAAGGGTGGACACTCTTGGGGCTGAGAGGTTTGGTGAGGTTGGGTGAGGAAACGCAGACCCTTTAAAGTAATATTGCGTGGTACCCATCCCATGGGTCCCAAATCTCCAGGTTCAAGGGCATCTTCCTACATCGAAAACATGCATGAGAAACCCAGAAGATGGCACACTGTGTGATCGGGAAAGGTTTCTAAAACGCACCTCATTTCTCATCTCCTTGTGCTCGAATTCACCATTCCAGCTGCTTTACTAGCAGTCTCCCTCATTGGAGAATCAGCACCTTTAACCTCCTCTTCCGTACAGGTTGCAATTTGTCCTGAGGATGAACGGGAAAAGGGGGAAACAATGAGAGTCTAGCTCTAGGTGTTGGGACAGGCACAGGTCACTCTATTTTCCCATTAGGAAGAAGAATTAAGCACAGGCTCAGCCTGCCGCCCGGAACCAGAATAGGGCCTGAAGCAATCCTGCGCTTTTGCGGCCAGCTCCCAAGAAAGCGAGTTGAAAAATGGAGCTCAGGGGCACTGCAATTCACAAACCTGCAGACTTATAAATGACCACTCTCGTCCACAAATATATTGAGGGAAGGCAACGAAGAGGATTTGAAAACAAGGCAGAATTGCAGGAAACAGATTTCAGGAGGGAGATTCGAATCGCCTTTAAAGCACAGGAAAAGCGGCAAAACCTCGACAATGATGCCCTTGGCCAAAAAGGGCGTATGCGTTTTTTCCTATATATATTCAGGAAAAAACGCATACGCCCTTTTTGGCCAACAAAGCAACCTGGAAAGGCAAATCAGCGCTACAAAAAGTCTCGCTTCCCATCGGTCAAAAGGGCCATGCTGAATAAAGTGTCAAAACCAGAAATGCAGGGCAGGCCATGGAGAAACGGGAGCCTTGCTACGCTGATGGGCGGGATGTAAATTGCCAACAGCCACTCTGGAGAAGTGTACGGTGTGTCCTGAAACATCTAAAAAACTCAGCTTAGAGAGCATAGGGCACTTCCACTCATGGGCGTATAAATTGGGAAAACTAAAAATCAGCAAGACACAGGCACCCCAACGTTTAGGGCTGCTCTGTTGACAAGAACCTCCACTTCTTTACACCTTAAATATCTCAGGATAGAGAAAAATGGATAAATAAGTTGTGGTCCTTATGTACAATGGAATATCACTCAGCCATGAAATCAACGTCATAAGGCTAGTAGCAGCATGATGAGTGGATTTAGGTTCTACGATTCTAAGTGAAATAAGTCACACAGAAAAAGACACTTATCATAAGATATCACTTATAGAGGGAATGTAAAAACCGCTACCCTTGAACTGAATTACAAAACAGAACAGAGTCACACGTTTAGAAAACACACTATGGCTGCTTAACGGGAAAGGTGAGGTGGGGTGATGCATAAAACAAGGGTTTCAAATTAGCTCAGATACCGTTCCATAAACCCAATATGTAATAGACAAGACCTACTCCTTGCTCAGTGAATTGGACTCAACACCCCCTATTCACGGCCCAAGAATATATCTGACTAGTAAGAATCTTAAAACCTATGTATTGATATCTCTCTGTAAGTGAGTCAAGTGGGTGTAAAGTGGCATAAACACAGCAGTGAAAAGCAGCTAAACCCCATTATAAAAATCAATTATTTTTAAAAACCTGTGAAAAAAAGACAGTGAAAGAGAGAGAAATTCTTACAAAATTCGTTTAGGGGCAGTGATGCTACCTGGATTGACCATATCTAGACCCACAGCTGATTGAGACATAAGGGTGGACACTCTTGGGGCTGAGAGGTTTGGTGAGGTTGGGTGAGCAAACGCAGACCCTTTAAAGTAATACTGCGTGGTACCCATCCCATGGGTACCAAATCTCCAGGTTCAAGGGCATCTTCCTACATCGAAAACATGCATGAGAAACCCAGAAGATGGTACACCGTGTGATCGGGAAAGGTTTCTAAAACGCACCTCATTTCTCATCTCCTTGTGCTCGGGTTCACCATTCCAGCCGCTTTACTAACAATCTCCCTCCTTGGAGAATCAGCACCTTTAACCTCCTGTTCCGTACAGGTTGCAATTTGTCCTGAGGATGAACGGGAAGAGGGGAAAACAATGAGAGACTAGCTCTAGGTGTTGGGACAGGCACAGGTCACTCTATTTTCCCATCAGGAAGAAGAATTAAGCACAGGCTCAGCCTGCCGCCCGGGACCAGAATAGGGCCTGAAGCAATCCTGCGCTTTTGCGGCCAGCTCCCAAGAAAGCGAGTTGAAAAATGGAGCTCAGGGGCACTGCAATTCACAAACCTGCAGACTTATAAATGATCACTCTCGTCCACAAATATATTGAGGGAAGGCAACGAAGAGGATTTGAAAGCAAGGCAGAATTGCAGGAAACAGATTTCAGGAGGGAGATTCGAATCGCCTTTAAAGCACAGGAAAAGCGGCAAAACCTCGTCAATGATGCCCTTGGCCAAAAAGGGCGTATGCGTTTTTTCCTGAATATATTCAGGAAAAAACGCATACGCCCTTTTTGGCCAACCAAGCAACCTGGAAAGGCAAATCAGCGCTACAAAGAAGTCTCGCTTCCCATCGGTCAAAAGGGCCATGCTGAATAAAGTGTCAAAACCAGAAATGCAGGACAGGCCATGGAGAAACGGGAGCCTTGCTACGCTGATGGGCGGGATGTAAATTGCCAACAGCCACTCTGGAGAAGTGTACGGTGTGTCCTGAAACATCTAAAAAACTCAGCTTAGAGAGCATAGGGCACTTCCACTCATGGGCGTATAAAGTGGGAAAATTAAAAACCAGCAAGACACAGGCACCCCAAAGTTTAGGGCTGCTCTGTTGACAAGAACCTCCAACTTCGTTACACCTTAAATATCCCAGGAAAGAGAAAAATGGATAAAGATGTTGTGGTCCTTATGTACAATGGAATATCACTCAGCCATGAAATCAACGTCATAAGGCTAGTAGCAGCATGATGAGTGGATTTAGGTACGACGATTCTAAGTGAAATAAGTCACACAGAAAAAGACACTTATCATAAGATATCACTTATAGAGGGAATGTAAAAACCGCTACCCTTGAACTGAATTACAAAACAGAACAGAGTCACACGTTTAGAAAACACACTATGGCTGCTTAACGGGAAAGGTGAGGTGGGGTGATGCATAAAACAAGGGTTTCAAATTAGCTCAGATACCGTTCCATAAACCCAATATGTAACAGACAAGACCTACTCCTTGCTCAGTGAATTGGACTCAACACCCCATATTCACGGCCCAAGAATATATCTGACTAGTAAGAATCTTAAAACCTATGTATTGATATCTCTCTGTAAGTGAGTCAAGTGGGTGTAAAGTGACATAAACACAGCAGTGAAAAGCAGCTAAACCCCATTATAAAAATCAATTACTTTTAAAATCCTGTGAAACAAAGACAGTGAAAGAGAGAGAAATTCTTACAAAATTCGTTCAGGGGCTGTGATGCCACCTGGATTGACCGTGTATAGACCCACAGCTGATTGAGACATAAGGGTGGACACTCTTGGGGCTGAGAGGTTTGGTGAGGTTGGGTGAGGAAACGCAGACCCTTTAAAGTAATACTGCGTAGTACCCATCCCATGGGTTCCAAATCTCCAAGTTCAAGGGCATCTTCCTACATCGAAAACATGCATGAGAAACCCAGAAGATGGTACACCGTGTGATCGCGAAAGGTTTCTAAAACGCACCTCATTTCTCATCTCCTTGTGCTCGGGTTCGCCATTCCAGCTGCTTTACTAGCAATCTCCCTCCTTGGAGAATCAGCACCTTTAACCTCCTGTTCCGTACAGGTTGCAATTTGTCCTGAGGATGAACGGGAAGAGGGGAAAACAATGAGAGACTAGCTCTAGGTGTTGGGACAGGCACAGGTCACTCTATTTTCCCATCAGGAAGAAGAATTAAGCACAGGCTCAGCCTGCCGCCCGGGACCAGAATAAGGCCTGAAGCAATCCTGCGCTTTTGCGGCCAGCTCCCAAGAAAGCGAGTTGAAAAATGGAGCTCAGGGGCACTGCAATTCACAAACCTGCAGACTTATAAATGATCACTCTCGTCCACAAATATATTGAGGGAAGGCAACGAAGAGGATTTAAAGCAAGGCAGAATTGCAGGAAACAGATTTCAGGAGGGAGATACGAATCGCCTTTAAAGCACAGGAAAAGCGGCAAAACCTCGACAATGATGCCCTTGGCCAAAAAGGGCGTATGCGTTTTTTCCTGAATATATTCAGGAAAAAACGCATACGCCCTTTTTGGCCAACCAAGCAACCTGGAAAGGCAAATCAGCGCTACAAAGAAGTCTCACTTCCCATCGGTCAAAAGGGCCATGCTGAATAAAGTGTCAAAACCAGAAATGCAGGGCAGGCCATGAGGAAACGGGAGCCTTGCTACGATGATGGGCGGGATGTAAATTGCCAACAGCCACTCTGGAGAAGTGTACGGTGTGTCCAGAAACATCTAAAAAACTCAGCTTAGAGAGCATAGGGCACTTCCACTCATGGGCGTATAAATTGGGAAAACTAAAAATCAGCAAGACACAGGCACCCCAACATTTAGGGCTGCTCTGTTGACAAGAACCTCCACTTCGTTACACCTTAAATATCCCAGGAAAGAGAAAAATGGATAAAGAAGTTGTGGTCCTTATGTACAAAGGAATATCACTCAGCCATGAAATCAACGTCATAAGGCTAGTAGCAGCATGATGAGTGGATTTAGGTACGACGATTCTAAGTGAAATAAGTCACACAGAAAAAGACACTTATCATAAGATATCACTTATAGAGGGAATGTAAAAACCGCTACCCTTGAACTGAATTACAAAACAGAACAGAGTCACACTTTTACAAAACACACTATGGCTGCTTAAGGGGAAAGGTGAGGTGGGGTGATGCATAAAACAAGGGTTTCAAATTAGCTCAGATACCGTTCCATAAACCCAATATGTAACAGACAAGACCTACTCCTTGCTCAGTGAATTGGACTCAACACCCCATATTCACGGCCCAAGAATATATCTGATTAGTAAGAATCTTAAAACCTATGTATTGATATCTCTCTGTAAGTGAGTCAAGTGGGTGTAAAGTGACATAAACACAGCAGTGAAAAGCAGCTAAACCCCATTATAAAAATCAATTACTTTTAAAAACCTGTGAAACAAAGACAGTGAAAGAGAGAGAAATTCTTACAAAATTCGTTCAGGGACTGTGATGCCACCTGGATTGAACATGTATAGACCCACAGCTGATTGAGACATAAGGGTGGACACTCTTGGGGCTGAGATGTTTTGTGAGGTTGGGTGAGCAAACGCAGACCCTTTAAAGTAATACTGCGTGGTACCCATCCCATGGGTCCCAAATCTCCAGGTTCAAGGGCATCTTCCTACATCGAAAACATGCATGAGAAACCCAGAAGATGGTACACCGTGTGATCGCGAAAGGTTTCTAAAACGCACCTCATTTCTCATCTCCTTGTGCTCGGGTTCGCCATTCCAGCTGCTTTACTAGCAATCTCCCTCCTTGGAGAATCAGCACCTTTAACCTCCTGTTCCGTACAGGTTGCAATTTGTCCTGAGGATGAACGGGAAGAGGGGAAAACAATGAGAGAGTAGCTCTAGGTGTTGGGACAGGCACAGGTCACTCTATTTTCCCATCAGGAAGAAGAATTAAGCACAGGCTCAGCCTGCCGCCCGGGACCAGAATAGGGCTTGAAGAATTCCTGCGCTTTTGCGGCCAGCTCCCAAGAAAGCGAGTTGAAAAATGGAGCTCAGGGGCACTGCAATTCACAAACCTGCAGACTTATAAATGATCACTCTCGTCCACAAATATATTGAGGGAAGGCAACGAAGAGGATTTAAAGCAAGGCAGAATTGCAGGAAACAGATTTCAGGAGGGAGATACGAATCGCCTTTAAAGCACAGGAAAAGCGGCAAAACCTCGACAATGATGCCCTTGGCCAAAAAGGGCGTATGCGTTTTTTCCTGAATATATTCAGGAAAAAACGCATACGCCCTTTTTGGCCAACCAAGCAACCTGGAAAGGCAAATCAGCGCTACAAAGAAGTCTCGCTTCCCATCGGTCAAAAGGGCCATGCTGAATAAAGTGTCAAAACCAGAAATGCAGGGCAGGCCATGAGGAAACGGGAGCCTTGCTACGATGATGGGCGGGATGTAAATTGCCAACACCCACTCTGGAGAAGTGTACGGTGTGTCCAGAAACATCTAAAAAACTCAGCTTAGAGAGCATAGGGCAGTTCCACTCATGGGCGTATAAATTGGGAAAACTAAAAATCAGCAAGACACAGGCACCCCAAAATTTAGGGCTGCTCTGTTGACAAGAACCTCCACTTCGTTACACCTTAAATATCCCAGGAAAGAGAAAAATGGATAAAGAAGTTGTGGTCCTTATGTACAAAGGAATATCACTCAGCCATGAAATCAACGTCATAAGGCAAGTAGCAGCATGATGAGTGGATTTAGGTACGACGATTCTAAGTGAAATAAGTCACACAGAAAAAGACACTTATCATAAGATATCACTTATAGAGGGAATGTAAAAACCGCTACCCTTGAACTGAATTACAAAACAGAACAGAGTCACACTTTTACAAAACACACTATGGCTGCTTAAGGGGAAAGGTGAGGTGGGGTGATGCATAAAACAAGGGTTTCAAATTAGCTCAGATACCGTTCCATAAACCCAATATGTAACAGACAAGACCTACTCCTTGCTCAGTGAATTGGACTCAACACCCCATATTCACGGCCCAAGAATATATCTGATTAGTAAGAATCTTAAAACCTATGTATTGATATCTCTCTGTAAGTGAGTCAAGTGGGTGTAAAGTGACATAAACACAGCAGTGAAAAGCAGCTAAACCCCATTATAAAAATCAATTACTTTTATAAACCTGTGAAACAAAGACAGTGAAAGAGAGAGAAATTCTTACAAAATTCGTTCAGGGACTGTGACGCCACCTGGATTGACCATGTATAGACCCACAGCTGATTGAGACATAAGGGTGGACACTCTTGGGGCTGAGAGGTTTGGTGAGGTTGGGTGAGCAAACGCAGACCCTTTAAAGTAATACTGCGTGCTACCCATCCCATGGGTCCCAAATCTCCAGGTTCAAGGGCATCTTCCTACATCGAAAACATGCATGAGATACCCAGAAGATGGTACACCGTGTGATCGCGAAAGGTTTCTAAAACGCACCTCATTTCTCATCTCCTTGTGCTCGGGTTCGCCATTCCAGCTGCTTTACTAGCAATCTCCCTCCTTGGAGAATCAGCAACTTTAACCTCCTGTTCCATACAGGTTGCAATTTGTCCTGAGGATGAACGGGAAGAGGGGAAAACAATGAGAGACTAGCTCTAGGTGTTGGGACAGGCACAGGTCACTCTATTTTCCCATCAGGAAGAAGAATTAAGCACAGGCTCAGCCTGCCGCCCGGGACCAGAATAGGGCCTGAAGCAATCCTGCGCTTTTGCGGCCAGCTCCCAAGAAAGCGAGTTGAAAAATGGAGCTCAGGGGCACTGCAATTCACAAACCTGCAGACTTATAAATGATCACTCTCGTCCACAAATATATTGAGGGAAGGCAACGAAGAGGATTTAAAGCAAGGCAGAATTGCAGGAAACAGATTTCAGGAGGGAGATTCGAATCGCCTTTAAAGCACAGGAAAAGCGGCAAAACATCGACAATGATGCCCTTGGCCAAAAAGGGCGTATGCGTTTTTTCCTGAATATATTCAGGAAAAAACGCATACGCCCTTTTGGCCAACCAAGCAACCTGGAAAGGCAAATCAGCGCTACAAAGAAGTCTCGCTTCCCATCGGTCAAAAGGGCCATGCTGAATAAAGTGTCAAAACCAGAAATGCAGGGCAGGCCATGAGGAAACGGGAGCCTTGTTACGATGATGGGCGGGATGTAAATTGCCAAAAGCCACTCTGGAGAAGTGTACGATGTGTCCTGAAACATCTAAAAAACTCAGCTTAGAGAGCATAGGGCACTTCCACTCATGGGCGTATAAAGTGGGAAAATTAAAAACCAGCAAGACACAGGCACCCCAAAGTTTAGGGCTGCTCTATTGACAAGAACCTCCAACTTCGTTACACCTTAAATATCTCAGGAAAGAGAAAAATGGATAAAGATGCTGTGGTCCTTATGTACAATGGAATATCACTCAGCCATGAAATCAACGTCATAAGGCTAGTAGCAGCATGATGAGTGGATTTAGGTCCGACGATTCTAAGTGAAATAAGTCACACAGAAAAAGACACTTATCATAAGATATCACTTATAGAGGGAAAGTAAAAACCGCTACCCTTGAACTGAATTACAAAACAGAACAGAGTCACACGTTTAGAAAACACACTATGGCTGCTTAACGGGAAAGGTGATGTGGGGCGATGCATAAAACAAGGGTTTCAAATTAGCTCACATACCGTTCCATAAACCCAATATGTAATAGACAAGACCTACTCCTTGCTCAGTGAATTGGACTCGACACCCCCTATTCACGGCCCAAGAATATATCTGACTAGTAAGAATCTTAAAACCTATGTATTGATATCTCTCTGTAAGTGAGTCAAGTGGGTGTAAAGTGACATAAACACAGCAGTGAAAAGCAGCTAAACCCCATTATAAAAATCAATTACTTTTAAAATCCTGTGAAACAAAGACAGTGAAAGAGAGAGAAATTCTTACAAAATTCGTTCAGGGGCTGTGATGCCATCTGGATTGACCATGTATAGACCCACAGCTGATTGAGACATAAGGGTGGACACTCTTGGGGCTGAGAGGTTTGGTGAGGTTGGGTGAGCAAACGCAGACCCTTTAAAGTAATACTGCGTGGTACCCATCCCATGGGTCCCAAATCTCCAGGGTCAAGGCCATCTTCCTACATCGAAAACATGCATGAGGAACGCAGAAGATGGTACACCGTGTGATCGGGAAAGGTTTCTAAAACACACCTCATTTCTCATCTCCTTGTGCTCGGGTTCGCCATTCCAGCCGCTTTACTAGCAATCTCCCTCCTTGGAGAATCAGCACCTTTAACCTCCTGTTCCGTACAGGTTGCAATTTGTCCTGAGGATGAACGGGAAGAGGGGGAACCAATGAGAGACTAGCTCTAGGTGTTGGGACAGGCACAGGTCACTCTATTTTCCCATCAGGAAGAAGAATTAAGCACAGGCTCAGCCTGCCGCCCTGGACCAGAATAGGGCCTGAAGCAAACCTGCGCTTTTGCGGCCAGCTCCCAAGAAAGCGAGTTGAAAAATGGAGCTCAGGCGCACTGCAATTCACAAACCTGCAGACTTATAAATGTTCATTCTCGTCCACAAATATATTGAGGGAAGGCAACGAAGAGGATTTGAAAGCAAGGCAGAATTTCAGGAAACAGATTTCAGGAGGGAGATTCGAATCGCCTTTAAAGCACAAGAAAAGCGGCAAAACCTCGACAATGATGCCCTTGGCCAAAAACGGCGTATGCGTTTTTTCCTGAATATATTCAGGAAAAAACGCATACGCCCTTTTTGGCCAAGCAAGCAACCTGGAAAGGCAAATCAGCGCTACAAAGAAGTCTCGCTTCCCATCGGTCAAAAGGGCCAAGCTGAATAAAGTGTCAAAACCAGAACTGCAGGGCAGGCCATGGAGAAACGGGAGCCTTGCTACGCTGATGGGCGGGATGTAAATTGCCAACAGCCACTCTGGAGAAGTGTACGGTGTGTCCTGAAACATCTAAAAAACTCAGCTTAGAGAGCATAGGGCACTTCCACTCATGGGCGTATAAATTGGGAAAACTAAAAATCAGCAAGACACAGGCACCCCAACGTTTAGGGCTGCTCTGTTGACAAGAACCTCCACTTCGTTACACCTTAAATATCTCAGGAAAGAGAAAGATGGATAAATAAGTTGTGGTCCTTATGTACAATGGAATATCACTCAGCCATGAAATCAACGTCATAAGGCTAGTAGCAGCATGATGAGAGGATTTAGGTACGACGATTCTAAGTGAAATAAGTCACACAGAAAAAGACACTTATCATAAGATATCACTTATAGAGGGAATGTAAAAACCGCTACCCTTGAACTGAATTACAAAACAGAACAGAGTCACACGTTTAGAAAACACACTATGGCTGCTTAACGGGAAAGGTGAGGTGGGGTGATGCATAAAACAAGGGTTTCAAATTAGCTCAGATACCGTTCCATAAACCCAATATGTAATAGACAAGACCTACTCCTTGCTCAGTGAATTGGACTCAACACCCCCTATTCACGGCCCAAGAATATATCTGACTAGTAAGAATCTTAAAACCTATGTATTGATATCTCTCTGTAAGTGAGTCAAGTGGGTGTAAAGTGACATAAACATAGCAGTGAAAAGCAGCTAAACCCCATTATAAAAATCAATTACTTTTAAAATCCTGTGAAACAAAGACAGTGAAAGAGAGAGAAATTCTTACAAAATTCGTTCAGGGGCTGTGATGCCACCTGGATTGACCGTGTATAGACCCACAGCTGATTGAGACATAAGGGTGGACACTCTTCGGGCTGAGAGGTTTGGTGAGCTTGGGTGAGGAAACGCAGACCCTTTAAAGTAATACTGCGTGGTACCCATCCCATGGGTTTCAAATCTCCAGGTTCAAGGGCATCTTCCTACATCGAAAACATGCATGAGAAACCCAGAAGATGGTACACCGTGTGATCGCGAAAGGTTTCTAAAACACACCTCATTTCTCATCTCCTTGTGCTCGGGTTCGCCATTCCAGCCGCTTTACTAGCAATCTCCCTCCTTGGAGAATCAGCACCTTTAACCTCCTGTTCCGTACAGGTTGCAATTTGTCCTGAGGATGAACGGGAAGAGGGGGAACCAATGAGAGACTAGCTCTAGGTGTTGGGAGAGGCACAGGTCACTCTATTTTCCCATCAGGAAGAAGAATTAAGCACAGGCTCAGCCTGCCGCCCAGGACCAGAATAGGGCCTGAAGCAATCCTGCGCTTTTGCGGCCAGCTCCCAAGAAAGCGAGTTGAAAAATGGAGCTCAGGGGCACTGCAATTCACAAACCTGCAGACTTATAAATGATCACTCTCGTCCACAAATATATTGAGGGAAGGCAACGAAGAGGATTTGAAAGCAAGGCGGAATTGCAGGAAACAGATTTCAGAAGGGAGATTCGAATCGCCTTTAAAGCACAGGAAAAGCGGCAAAACCTCGACAATGTTGCCCTTGGCCAAAAAGGGCGTATGCGTTTTTTCCTGAATATATTCAGGAAAAAACGCATACGCCCTTTTTGGCCAAGCAAGCAACCTGGAAAGGCAAATCAGCGCTACCAAGAAGTCTCGCTTCCCATCGGTCAAAAGGGCCAAGCTGAATAAAGTGTCAAAACCAGAAATGCAGGGCAGGCCATGAGGAAACGGGAGCCTTGCTACGATGATGGGCGGGATGTAAATTAGCCAACAGCCACTCTGGAGAAGTGTACGGTGTGTCCTGAAACATCTAAAAAACTCAGCTTAGAGAGCATAGGGCAGTTCCACTCATGGGCGTATAAATTGGGAAAACTAAAAATCAGCAAGACACAGGCACCCCAACATTTAGGGCTGCTCTGTTGACAAGAACCTCCACTTCGTTACACCTTAAATATCCCAGGAAAGAGAAAAATGGATAAAGAAGTTGTGGTCCTTATGTACAAAGGAATATCACTCAGCCATGAAATCAACGTCATAAGGCTAGTAGCAGCATGATGAGTGGATTTAGGTACGACGATTCTAAGTGAAATAAGTCACACAGAAAAAGACACTTATCATAAGATATCACTTATAGAGGGAATGTAAAAACCGCTACCCTTGAACTGAATTACAAAACAGAACAGAGTCACACTTTTACAAAACACACTATGGCTGCTTAAGGGGAAATGTGAGGTGGGGTGATGCATAAAACAAGGGTTTCAAATTAGCTCAGATACCGTTCCATAAACCCAATATGTAACAGACAAGACCTACTCCTTGCTCAGTGAATTGGACTCAACACCCCCTATTCACGGCCCAAGAATATATCTGATTAGTAAGAATCTTAAAACCTATGTATTGATATCTCTCTGTAAGTGAGTCAAGTGGGTGTAAAGTGACATAAACACAGCAGTGAAAAGCAGCTAAACCCCATTATAAAAATCAATTACTTTTAAAAACCTGTGAAACAAAGACAGTGAAAGAGAGAGAAATTCTTACAAAATTCGTTCAGGGGCTGTGATGCCACCTGGATTGACCATGTATAGACCCACAGCTGATTGAGACATAAGGGTGAACACTCTTGGGGCTGAGAGGTTTGGTGAGGTTGGGTGAGCAAACGCAGACCCTTTAAAGTAATACTGCGTGGTATCCATCCCATGGGTCCCAAATCTCCAGGTTCAAGGGCATCTTCCTACATCGAAAACATGCATGAGAAACCCAGAAGATGGTACACCGTGTGATCGGGAAAGGTTTCTAAAACACTCCTCATTTCTCATCTCCTTGTGCTCGGGTTCGCCATTCCAGCCAGTTTACTAGCAATCTCCCTCCTTGGAGAATCAGCACCTTTAACCTCCTGTTCCGTACAGTTTGCAATTTGTCCTGAGGATAAAAGGGAAGAGGGGGAACCAATGAGAGACTAGCTCTAGGTGTTGGGACAGGCACAGGTCACTCTATTTTCCCATCAGGAAGAAGAATTAAGCACAGGCTCAGCCTGCCCCCCGGGACCACTATAGGGCCTGAAGCAATCCTGCGCTTTTGCGGCCAGCTCCCAAGAAAGCGAGTTGAAAAATGGAGCTCAGGCGCACTGCAATTCACAAACCTGCAGACTTATAAATGTTCACTCTCGTCCACAAATATATTGAGGGAAGGGAACGAAGAGGATTTGAAAGCAAGGCAGAATTGCAGGAAACAGATTTCAGGAGGGAGATTCGAATCGCCTTTAAGGCACAAGAAAAGCGGCAAAACCTCGACAATGATGCCCTTGGCCAAAAAGGGCGTATGCGTTTTTTCCTGAATATATTCAGGAAAAAACGCATACGCCCTTTTTGGCCAACCAACCAACCTGGAAAGGCAAATCAGCGCTACAAAGAAGTCTCGCTTCCCATCGGTCAAAAGGGCCATGCTGAATAAAGTGTCAAAACCAGAAATGCAGGGCAGGCCATGGAGAAACGGGAGCCTTGCTAAGCTGATGGGCGGTATGTAAGTTGCCAACAGCCACTCTGGAGAAGTGTACGGTGTGTCCTGAAACATCTAAAAAACTCAGCTTAGGGAGCACAGGGCACTTCCACTCATGGGCGTATAAATTGGGAAAACTAAAAATCAGCAAGACACAGGCACCCCAACGTTTAGGGCTGCTCTGTTGACAAGAACCTCCACTTCGTTACACCTTAAATATCTCAGGAAAGAGAAAAATGGATAAATAAGTTGTGGTCCTTATGTACAATGGAATATCACTCAGCCATGAAATCAACGTCATAAGGCTAGTAGCAGCATGATGAGAGGATTTAGGTACGACGATTCTAAGTGAAATAAGTCACAGAGAAAAAGACACTTATCATAAGATATCACTTATAGAGGGAATGTAAAAACCGCTACCCTTGAACTGAATTACAAAACAGAACAGAGTCACACGTTTAGAAAACACACTATGATTTAATATTTCTTATAGTCCCTTTTTTTTTTTTTTTCCACTGAACGTCTTCTTCCTTATTACCTAAAAAAAAAAAAAAAAAAAAAAAAAAAAAGAAAACACACTATGGCTGCTTAACGGGAAAGGTGAGGTGGGGTGATGCATAAAACAAGGGTTTCAAATTAGCTCACATACCGTTCCATAAACCCAATATGTAATAGACAAGACCTACTCCTTGCTCAGTGAATTGGACTCAACACCCCCTATTCACGGCCCAAGAATATATCTGACTAGTAAGAATCTTAAAACCTATGTATTGATATCTCTCTGTAAGTGAGTCAAGTGGGTGTAAAGTGACATAAACATAGCAGTGAAAAGCAGCTAAACCCCATTATAAAAATCAATTACTTTTAAAATCCTGTGAAACAAAGACAGTGAAAGAGAGAGAAATTCTTACAAAATTCGTTCAGGGGCTGTGATGCCACCTGGATTGACCGTGTATAGACCCACAGCTGATTGAGACATAAGGGTGGACACTCTTGGGGCTGAGAGGTTTGGTGAGCTTGGGTGAGGAAACGCAGACCCTTTAAAGTAATACTGCGTGGTACCCATCCCATGGGTTTCAAATCTCCAGGTTCAAGGGCATCTTCCTACATCGAAAACATGCATGAGAAACCCAGAAGATGGTACACCGTGTGATCGCGAAAGGTTTCTAAAACACACCTCATTTCTCATCTCCTTGTGCTCGGGTTCGCCATTCCAGCCGCTTTACTAGCAATCTCCCTCCTTGGAGAATCAGCACCTTTAACCTCCTGTTCCGTACAGGTTGCAATTTGTCCTGAGGATGAACGGGAAGAGGGGGAACCAATGAGAGACTAGCTCTAGGTGTTGGGAGAGGCACAGGTCACTCTATTTTCCCATCAGGAAGAAGAATTAAGCACAGGCTCAGCCTGCCGCCCAGGACCAGAATAGGGCCTGAAGCAATCCTGCGCTTTTGCGGCCAGCTCCCAAGAAAGCGAGTTGAAAAATGGAGCTCAGGGGCACTGCAATTCACAAACCTGCAGACTTATAAATGATCACTCTCGTCCACAAATATATTGAGGGAAGGCAACGAAGAGGATTTGATAGCAAGGCGGAATTGCAGGAAACAGATTTCAGAAGGGAGATTCGAATCGCCTTTAAAGCACAGGAAAAGCGGCAAAACCTCGACAATGTTGCCCTTGGCCAAAAAGGGCGTATGCGTTTTTTCCTGAATATATTCAGGAAAAAACGCATACGCCCTTTTTGGCCAAGCAAGCAACCTGGAAAGGCAAATCAGCGCTACAAAGAAGTCTCGCTTCCCATCGGTCAAAAGGGCCAAGCTGAATAAAGTGTCAAAACCAGAAATGCAGGGCAGGCCATGAGGAAACGGGAGCCTTGCTACGATGATGGGCGGGATGTAAATTAGCCAACAGCCACTCTGGAGAAGTGTACGGTGTGTCCTGAAACATCTAAAAAACTCAGCTTAGAGAGCATAGGGCAGTTCCACTCATGGGCGTATAAATTGGGAAAACTAAAAATCAGCAAGACACAGGCACCCCAACATTTAGGGCTGCTCTGTTGACAAGAACCTCCACTTCGTTACACCTTAAATATCCCAGGAAAGAGAAAAATGGATAAAGAAGTTGTGGTCCTTATGTACAAAGGAATATCACTCAGCCATGAAATCAACGTCATAAGGCTAGTAGCAGCATGATGAGTGGATTTAGGTACGACGATTCTAAGTGAAATAAGTCACACAGAAAAAGACACTTATCATAAGATATCACTTATAGAGGGAATGTAAAAACCGCTACCCTTGAACTGAATTACAAAACAGAACAGAGTCACACTTTTACAAAACACACTATGGCTGCTTAAGGGGAAATGTGAGGTGGGGTGATGCATAAAACAAGGGTTTCAAATTAGCTCAGATACCGTTCCATAAACCCAATATGTAACAGACAAGACCTACTCCTTGCTCAGTGAATTGGACTCAACACCCCCTATTCACGGCCCAAGAATATATCTGATTAGTAAGAATCTTAAAACCTATGTATTGATATCTCTCTGTAAGTGAGTCAAGTGGGTGTAAAGTGACATAAACACAGCAGTGAAAAGCAGCTAAACCCCATTATAAAAATCAATTACTTTTAAAAACCTGTGAAACAAAGACAGTGAAAGAGAGAGAAATTCTTACAAAATTCGTTCAGGGGCTGTGATGCCACCTGGATTGACCATGTATAGACCCACAGCTGATTGAGACATAAGGGTGAACACTCTTGGGGCTGAGAGGTTTGGTGAGGTTGGGTGAGCAAACGCAGACCCTTTAAAGTAATACTGCGTGGTATCCATCCCATGGGTCCCAAATCTCCAGGTTCAAGGGCATCTTCCTACATCGAAAACATGCATGAGAAACCCAGAAGATGGTACACCGTGTGATCGGGAAAGGTTTCTAAAACACTCCTCATTTCTCATCTCCTTGTGCTCGGGTTCGCCATTCCAGCCAGTTTACTAGCAATCTCCCTCCTTGGAGAATCAGCACCTTTAACCTCCTGTTCCGTACAGTTTGCAATTTGTCCTGAGGATAAAAGGGAAGAGGGGGAACCAATGAGAGACTAGCTCTAGGTGTTGGGACAGGCACAGGTCACTCTATTTTCCCATCAGGAAGAAGAATTAAGCACAGGCTCAGCCTGCCCCCCGGGACCACTATAGGGCCTGAAGCAATCCTGCGCTTTTGCGGCCAGCTCCCAAGAAAGCGAGTTGAAAAATGGAGCTCAGGCGCACTGCAATTCACAAACCTGCAGACTTATAAATGTTCACTCTCGTCCACAAATATATTGAGGGAAGGGAACGAAGAGGATTTGAAAGCAAGGCAGAATTGCAGGAAACAGATTTCAGGAGGGAGATTCGAATCGCCTTTAAAGCACAAGAAAAGCGGCAAAACCTCGACAATGATGCCCTTGGCCAAAAAGGGCGTATGCGTTTTTTCCTGAATATATTCAGGAAAAAACGCATACGCCCTTTTTGGCCAACCAACCAACCTGGAAAGGCAAATCAGCGCTACAAAGAAGTCTCGCTTCCCATCGGTCAAAAGGGCCATGCTGAATAAAGTGTCAAAACCAGAAATGCAGGGCAGGCCATGGAGAAACGGGAGCCTTGCTAAGCTGATGGGCGGTATGTAAGTTGCCAACAGCCACTCTGGAGAAGTGTACGGTGTGTCCTGAAACATCTAAAAAACTCAGCTTAGGGAGCACAGGGCACTTCCACTCATGGGCGTATAAATTGGGAAAACTAAAAATCAGCAAGACACAGGCACCCCAACGTTTAGGGCTGCTCTGTTGACAAGAACCTCCACTTCGTTACACCTTAAATATCTCAGGAAAGAGAAAAATGGATAAATAAGTTGTGGTCCTTATGTACAATGGAATATCACTCAGCCATGAAATCAACGTCATAAGGCTAGTAGCAGCATGATGAGAGGATTTAGGTACGACGATTCTAAGTGAAATAAGTCACAGAGAAAAAGACACTTATCATAAGATATCACTTATAGAGGGAATGTAAAAACCGCTACCCTTGAACTGAATTACAAAACAGAACAGAGTCACACGTTTAGAAAACACACTATGATTTAATATTTCTTATAGTCCCTTTTTTTTTTTTTTCCACTGAACGTCTTCTTCCTTATTACCTAAAAAAAAAAAAAAAAAAAAAAAAAAAAGAAAACACACTATGGCTGCTTAACGGGAAAGGTGAGGTGGGGTGATGCATAAAACAAGGGTTTCAAATTAGCTCAGATACCGTTCCATAAACCCAATATGTAATAGACAAGACCTACTCCTTGCTCAGTGAATTGGACTCAACACCCCCTATTCACGGCCCAAGAATATATCTGACTAGTAAGAATCTTAAAACCTATGTATTGATATCTCTCTGTAAGTGAGTCAAGTGGGTGTAAAGTGACATAAACACAGCAGTGAAAGCAGCTAAACCCCATTATAAAAATCAATTACTTTTAAAAACCTGTGAAACAAAGACAGTGAAAGAGAGAGAAATTCTTACAAAATTCGTTCAGGGGCTGTGATGCCACCTGGATTGACCATGTATAGACCCACAGCTGATTGAGACATAAGGGTGGACACTCTTGGGGCTGAGAGGTTTGGTGAGGTTGGGTGAGCAAACGCAGACCCTTTAAAGTAATACTGCGTGTTACCCATCCTATGGGTCCCAAATCTCCAGGTTCAAGGCCATCTTCCTACATCGAAAACATGCATGAGGAACCCAGAAGATGGTACACCGTGTGATCGGGAAAGGTTTCTAAAACACACCTCATTTCTCATCTCCTTGTGCTCGGGTTCGCCATTCCAGCCGCTTTACTAGCAATCTCCCTCCTTGGAGAATCAGCACCTTTAACCTCCTGTTCCGTACAGGTTGCAATTTGTCCTGAGGATGAACGGGAAGAGGGGGAACCAATGAGAGACTAGCTCTAGGTGTTGGGACAGGCACAGGTCACTCTATTTTCCCATCAGGAAGAAGAATTAAGCACAGGCTCAGCCTGCCGCCCGGGACCAGAATAGGGCCTGAAGCAAACCTGCGCTTTTGCGGCCAGCTCCCAAGAAAGCGAGTTGAAAAATGGAGCTCAGGCGCACTGCAATTCACAAACCTGCAGACTTATAAATGTTCACTCTCGTCCACAAATATATTGAGGGAAGGCAACGAAGAGGATTTGAAAGCAAGGCAGAATTGCAGAAAACAGATTTCAGGAGGGAGATTCGAATCGCCTTTAAAGCACAAGAAAAGCGGCAAAACCTCGACAATGATGCCCTTGGCCAAAAACGGCGTATTCGTTTTTTCCTGAATATATTCAGGAAAAAACGCATACGCCCTTTTTGGCCAACCAAGCAACCTGGAAAGGCAAATCAGCGCTACAAAGAAGTCTCGCTTCCCATCGGTCAAAAGGGCCAAGCTGAATAAAGTGTCAAAACCAGAAATGCAGGGCAGGCCATGGAGAAACGGGAGCCTTGCTACACTGATGGGAGGGATGTAAATTGCCAACAGCCACTCTGGAGAAGTGTACGGTGTGTCCTGAAACATCTAAAAAACTCAGCTTAGAGAGCATAGGGCACTTCCACTCATGGGCGTATAAATTGGGAAAACTAAAAATCAGCAAGACACAGGCACCCCAACGTTTAGGTCTGCTCTGTTGACAAGAACCTCCACTTCGTTACACCTTAAATATCTCAGGAAAGAGAAAGATGGATAAATAAGTTGTGGTCCTTATGTACAATGGAATATCACTCAGCCATGAAATCAACGTCATAAGGCTAGTAGCAGCATGATGAGAGGATTTAGGTACGACGATTCTAAGTGAAATAAGTCACACAGAAAAAGACACTTATCATAAGATATCACTTATAGAGGGAATGTAAAAACCGCTACCCTTGAACTGAATTACAAAACAGAACAGTCACACGTTTAGAAAACACACTATGGCTGCTTAACGGGAAAGGTGAGGTGGGGTGATGCATAAAACAAGGGTTTCAAATTAGCTCAGATACCGTTCCATAAACCCAATATTTAATAGACAAGACCTACTCCTTGCTCAGTGAATTGGACTCGACACCCCCTATTCACGGCCCAAGAATATATCTGACTAGTAAGAATCTTAAAACCTATGTATTGATATCTCTCTGTAAGTGAGTCAAGTGGGTGTAAAGTGACATAAACACAGCAGTGAAAAGCAGCTAAACCCCATTATAAAAATCAATTACTTTTAAAAACCTGTGAAAAAAAGACAGTGAAAGAGAGAGAAATTCTTACAAAATTCGTTCAGGGGCTGTGATGCCACCTGGATTGACCATGTATAGACCCACAGCTGATTGAGACATAAGGGTGGACACTCTTGGGGCTGAGAGGTTTGGTGAGGTTGGGTGAGGAAACGCAGACCCTTTAAAGTAATACTGCGTGGTACCCATCCCATGGGTTCCAAATCTCCAAGTTCAAGGGCATCTTCCTACATCGAAAACATGCATGAGAAACCCAGAAGATGGTACACCGTGTGATCGCGAAAGGTTTCTAAAACGCACCTCATTTCTCATCTCCTTGTGCTCGGGTTCGCCATTCCAGCTGCTTTACTAGCAATCTCCCTCCTTGGAGAATCAGCACCTTTAACCTCCTGTTCCGTACAGGTTGCAATTTGTCCTGAGGATGAACGGGAAGAGGGGAAAACAATGAGAGACTAGCTCTAGGTGTTGGGACAGGCACAGGTCACTCTATTTTCCCATCAGGAAGAAGAATTAAGCACAGGCTCAGCCTGCCGCCCGGGACCAGAATAAGGCCTGAAGCAATCCTGCGCTTTTGCGGCCAGCTCCCAAGAAAGCGAGTTGAAAAATGGAGCTCAGGGGCACTGCAATTCACAAACCTGCAGACTTATAAATGATCACTCTCGTCCACAAATATATTGAGGGAAGGCAACGAAGAGGATTTAAAGCAAGGCAGAATTGCAGGAAACAGATTTCAGGAGGGAGATACGAATCGCCTTTAAAGCACAGGAAAAGCGGCAAAACCTCGACAATGATGCCCTTGGCCAAAAAGGGCGTATGCGTTTTTTCCTGAATATATTCAGGAAAAAACGCATACGCCCTTTTTGGCCAACCAAGCAACCTGGAAAGGCAAATCAGCGCTACAAAGAAGTCTCACTTCCCATCGGTCAAAAGGGCCATGCTGAATAAAGTGTCAAAACCAGAAATGCAGGGCAGGCCATGAGGAAACGGGAGCCTTGCTACGATGATGGGCGGGATGTAAATTGCCAACAGCCACTCTGGAGAAGTGTACGGTGTGTCCAGAAACATCTAAAAAACTCAGCTTAGAGAGCATAGGGCAGTTCCACTCATGGGCGTATAAATTGGGAAAACTAAAAATCAGCAAGACACAGGCACCCCAACATTTAGGGCTGCTCTGTTGACAAGAACCTCCACTTCGTTACACCTTAAATATCCCAGGAAAGAGAAAAATGGATAAAGAAGTTGTGGTCCTTATGTACAAAGGAATATCACTCAGCCATGAAATCAACGTCATAAGGCAAGTAGCAGCATGATGAGTGGATTTAGGTACGACGATTCTAAGTGAAATAAGTCACACAGAAAAAGACACTTATCATAAGATATCACTTATAGAGGGAATGTAAAAACCGCTACCCTTGAACTGAATTACAAAACAGAACAGAGTCACACTTTTACAAAACACACTATGGCTGCTTAAGGGGAAAGGTGAGGTGGGGTGATGCATAAAACAAGGGTTTCAAATTAGCTCAGATACCGTTCCATAAACCCAATATGTAACAGACAAGACCTACTCCTTGCTCAGTGAATTGGACTCAACACCCCATATTCACGGCCCAAGAATATATCTGATTAGTAAGAATCTTAAAACCTATGTATTGATATCTCTCTGTAAGTGAGTCAAGTGGGTGTAAAGTGACATAAACACAGCAGTGAAAAGCAGCTAAACCCCATTATAAAAATCAATTACTTTTATAAACCTGTGAAACAAAGACAGTGAAAGAGAGAGAAATTCTTACAAAATTCGTTCAGGGACTGTGACGCCACCTGGATTGACCATGTATAGACCCACAGCTGATTGAGACATAAGGGTGGACACTCTTGGGGCTGAGAGGTTTGGTGAGGTTGGGTGAGCAAACGCAGACCCTTTAAAGTAATACTGCGTGCTACCCATCCCATGGGTCCCAAATCTCCAGGTTCAAGGGCATCTTCCTACATCGAAAACATGCATGAGATACCCAGAAGATGGTACACCGTGTGATCGCGAAAGGTTTCTAAAACGCACCTCATTTCTCATCTCCTTGTGCTCGGGTTCGCCATTCCAGCTGCTTTACTAGCAATCTCCCTCCTTGGAGAATCAGCACCTTTAACCTCCTGTTCCATACAGGTTGCAATTTGTCCTGAGGATGAACGGGAAGAGGGGAAAACAATGAGAGACTAGCTCTAGGTGTTGGGACAGGCACAGGTCACTCTATTTTCCCATCAGGAAGAAGAATTAAGCACAGGCTCAGCCTGCCGCCCGGGACCAGAATAGGGCCTGAAGCAATCCTGCGCTTTTGCGGCCAGCTCCCAAGAAAGCGAGTTGAAAAATGGAGCTCAGGGGCACTGCAATTCACAAACCTGCAGACTTATAAATGATCACTCTCGTCCACAAATATATTGAGGGAAGGCAACGAAGAGGATTTAAAGCAAGGCAGAATTGCAGGAAACAGATTTCAGGAGGGAGATTCGAATCGCCTTTAAAGCACAGGAAAAGCGGCAAAACATCGACAATGATGCCCTTGGCCAAAAAGGGCGTATGCGTTTTTTCCTGAATATATTCAGGAAAAAACGCATACGCCCTTTTGGCCAACCAAGCAACCTGGAAAGGCAAATCAGCGCTACAAAGAAGTCTCGCTTCCCATCGGTCAAAAGGGCCATGCTGAATAAAGTGTCAAAACCAGAAATGCAGGGCAGGCCATGAGGAAACGGGAGCCTTGTTACGATGATGGGCGGGATGTAAATTGCCAAAAGCCACTCTGGAGAAGTGTACGATGTGTCCTGAAACATCTAAAAATCTCAGCTTAGAGAGCATAGGGCACTTCCACTCATGGGCGTATAAAGTGGGAAAATTAAAAACCAGCAAGACACAGGCACCCCAAAGTTTAGGGCTGCTCTATTCACAAGAACCTCCAACTTCGTTACACCTTAAATATCTCAGGAAAGAGAAAAATGGATAAAGATGTTGTGGTCCTTATGTACAATGAAATATCACTCAGCCATGAAATCAACGTCATAAGGCTAGTAGCAGCATGATGAGTGGATTTAGGTCCGACGATTCTAAGTGAAATAAGTCACACAGAAAAAGACACTTATCATAAGATATCACTTATAGAGGGAAAGTAAAAACCGCTACCCTTGAACTGAATTACAAAACAGAACAGAGTCACACGTTTAGAAAACACACTATGGCTGCTTAACGGGAAAGGTGATGTGGGGCGATGCATAAAACAAGGGTTTCAAATTAGCTCACATACCGTTCCATAAACCCAATATGTAATAGACAAGACCTACTCCTTGCTCAGTGAATTGGACTCGACACCCCCTATTCACGGCCCAAGAATATATCTGACTAGTAAGAATCTTAAAACCTATGTATTGATATCTCTCTGTAAGTGAGTCAAGTGGGTGTAAAGTGACATAAACACAGCAGTGAAAAGCAGCTAAACCCCATTATAAAAATCAATTACTTTTAAAATCCTGTGAAACAAAGACAGTGAAAGAGAGAGAAATTCTTACAAAATTCGTTCAGGGGCTGTGATGCCATCTGGATTGACCATGTATAGACCCACAGCTGATTGAGACATAAGGGTGGACACTCTTGGGGCTGAGAGGTTTGGTGAGGTTGGGTGAGCAAACGCAGACCCTTTAAAGTAATACTGCGTGGTACCCATCCCATGGGTCCCAAATCTCCAGGGTCAAGGCCATCTTCCTACATCGAAAACATGCATGAGGAACGCAGAAGATGGTACACCGTGTGATCGGGAAAGGTTTCTAAAACACACCTCATTTCTCATCTCCTTGTGCTCGGGTTCGCCATTCCAGCCGCTTTACTAGCAATCTCCCTCCTTGGAGAATCAGCACCTTTAACCTCCTGTTCCGTACAGGTTGCAATTTGTCCTGAGGATGAACGGGAAGAGGGGGAACCAATGAGAGACTAGCTCTAGGTGTTGGGACAGGCACAGGTCACTCTATTTTCCCATCAGGAAGAAGAATTAAGCACAGGCTCAGCCTGCCGCCCGGGACCAGAATAGGGCCTGAAGCAAACCTGCGCTTTTGCGGCCAGCTCCCAAGAAAGCGAGTTGAAAAATGGAGCTCAGGCGCACTGCAATTCACAAACCTGCAGACTTATAAATGTTCATTCTCGTCCACAAATATATTGAGGGAAGGCAACGAAGAGGATTTGAAAGCAAGGCAGAATTTCAGGAAACAGATTTCAGGAGGGAGATTCGAATCGCCTTTAAAGCACAAGAAAAGCGGCAAAACCTCGACAATGATGCCCTTGGCCAAAAACGGCGTATGCGTTTTTTCCTGAATATATTCAGGAAAAAACGCATACGCCCTTTTTGGCCAAGCAAGCAACCTGGAAAGGCAAATCAGCGCTACAAAGAAGTCTCGCTTCCCATCGGTCAAAAGGGCCAAGCTGAATAAAGTGTCAAAACCAGAACTGCAGGGCAGGCCATGGAGAAACGGGAGCCTTGCTACGCTGATGGGCGGGATGTAAATTGCCAACAGCCACTCTGGAGAAGTGTACGGTGTGTCCTGAAACATCTAAAAAACTCAGCTTAGAGAGCATAGGGCACTTCCACTCATGGGCGTATAAATTGGGAAAACTAAAAATCAGCAAGACACAGGCACCCCAACGTTTAGGGCTGCTCTGTTGACAAGAACCTCCACTTCGTTACACCTTAAATATCTCAGGAAAGAGAAAGATGGATAAATAAGTTGTGGTCCTTATGTACAATGGAATATCACTCAGCCATGAAATCAACGTCATAAGGCTAGTAGCAGCATGATGAGAGGATTTAGGTACGACGATTCTAAGTGAAATAAGTCACACAGAAAAAGACACTTATCATAAGATATCACTTATAGAGGGAATGTAAAAACCGCTACCCTTGAACTGAATTACAAAACAGAACAGAGTCACACGTTTAGAAAACACACTATGGCTGCTTAACGGGAAAGGTGAGGTGGGGTGATGCATAAAACAAGGGTTTCAAATTAGCTCAGATACCGTTCCATAAACCCAATATGTAATAGACAAGACCTACTCCTTGCTCAGTGAATTGGACTCAACACCCCCTATTCACGGCCCAAGAATATATCTGACTAGTAAGAATCTTAAAACCTATGTATTGATATCTCTCTGTAAGTGAGTCAAGTGGGTGTAAAGTGACATAAACATAGCAGTGAAAAGCAGCTAAACCCCATTATAAAAATCAATTACTTTTAAAATCCTGTGAAACAAAGACAGTGAAAGAGAGAGAAATTCTTACAAAATTCGTTCAGGGGCTGTGATGCCACCTGGATTGACCGTGTATAGACCCACAGCTGATTGAGACATAAGGGTGGACACTCTTGGGGCTGAGAGGTTTGGTGAGCTTGGGTGAGGAAACGCAGACCCTTTAAAGTAATACTGCGTGGTACCCATCCCATGGGTTTCAAATCTCCAGGTTCAAGGGCATCTTCCTACATCGAAAACATGCATGAGAAACCCAGAAGATGGTACACCGTGTGATCGCGAAAGGTTTCTAAAACACACCTCATTTCTCATCTCCTTGTGCTCGGGTTCGCCATTCCAGCCGCTTTACTAGCAATCTCCCTCCTTGGAGAATCAGCACCTTTAACCTCCTGTTCCGTACAGGTTGCAATTTGTCCTGAGGATGAACGGGAAGAGGGGGAACCAATGAGAGACTAGCTCTAGGTGTTGGGAGAGGCACAGGTCACTCTATTTTCCCATCAGGAAGAAGAATTAAGCACAGGCTCAGCCTGCCGCCCAGGACCAGAATAGGGCCTGAAGCAATCCTGCGCTTTTGCGGCCAGCTCCCAAGAAAGCGAGTTGAAAAATGGAGCTCAGGGGCACTGCAATTCACAAACCTGCAGACTTATAAATGATCACTCTCGTCCACAAATATATTGAGGGAAGGCAACGAAGAGGATTTGAAAGCAAGGCGGAATTGCAGGAAACAGATTTCAGAAGGGAGATTCGAATCGCCTTTAAAGCACAGGAAAAGCGGCAAAACCTCGACAATGTTGCCCTTGGCCAAAAAGGGCGTATGCGTTTTTTCCTGAATATATTCAGGAAAAAACGCATACGCCCTTTTTGGCCAAGCAAGCAACCTGGAAAGGCAAATCAGCGCTACAAAGAAGTCTCGCTTCCCATCGGTCAAAAGGGCCAAGCTGAATAAAGTGTCAAAACCAGAAATGCAGGGCAGGCCATGAGGAAACGGGAGCCTTGCTACGATGATGGGCGGGATGTAAATTAGCCAACAGCCACTCTGGAGAAGTGTACGGTGTGTCCTGAAACATCTAAAAAACTCAGCTTAGAGAGCATAGGGCAGTTCCACTCATGGGCGTATAAATTGGGAAAACTAAAAATCAGCAAGACACAGGCACCCCAACATTTAGGGCTGCTCTGTTGACAAGAACCTCCACTTCGTTACACCTTAAATATCCCAGGAAAGAGAAAAATGGATAAAGAAGTTGTGGTCCTTATGTACAAAGGAATATCACTCAGCCATGAAATCAACGTCATAAGGCTAGTAGCAGCATGATGAGTGGATTTAGGTACGACGATTCTAAGTGAAATAAGTCACACAGAAAAAGACACTTATCATAAGATATCACTTATAGAGGGAATGTAAAAACCGCTACCCTTGAACTGAATTACAAAACAGAACAGAGTCACACTTTTACAAAACAAACTATGGCTGCTTAAGGGGAAATGTGAGGTGGGGTGATGCATAAAACAAGGGTTTCAAATTAGCTCAGATACCGTTCCATAAACCCAATATGTAACAGACAAGACCTACTCCTTGCTCAGTGAATTGGACTCAACACCCCCTATTCACGGCCCAAGAATATATCTGATTAGTAAGAATCTTAAAACCTATGTATTGATATCTCTCTGTAAGTGAGTCAAGTGGGTGTAAAGTGACATAAACACAGCAGTGAAAAGCAGCTAAACCCCATTATAAAAATCAATTACTTTTAAAAACCTGTGAAACAAAGACAGTGAAAGAGAGAGAAATTCTTACAAAATTCGTTCAGGGGCTGTGATGCCACCTGGATTGACCATGTATAGACCCACAGCTGATTGAGACATAAGGGTGAACACTCTTGGGGCTGAGAGGTTTGGTGAGGTTGGGTGAGCAAACGCAGACCCTTTAAAGTAATACTGCGTGGTATCCATCCCATGGGTCCCAAATCTCCAGGTTCAAGGGCATCTTCCTACATCGAAAACATGCATGAGAAACCCAGAAGATGGTACACCGTGTGATCGGGAAAGGTTTCTAAAACACTCCTCATTTCTCATCTCCTTGTGCTCGGGTTCGCCATTCCAGCCAGTTTACTAGCAATCTCCCTCCTTGGAGAATCAGCACCTTTAACCTCCTGTTCCGTACAGGTTGCAATTTGTCCTGAGGATGAACGGGAAGAGGGGGAACCAATGAGAGACTAGCTCTAGGTGTTGGGACAGGCACAGGTCACTCTATTTTCCCATCAGGAAGAAGAATTAAGCACAGGCTCAGCCTGCCGCCCGGGACCAGAATAGGGCCTGAAGCAAACCTGCGCTTTTGCGGCCAGCTCCCAAGAAAGCGAGTTGAAAAATGGAGCTCAGGCGCACTGCAATTCACAAACCTGCAGACTTATAAATGTTCATTCTCGTCCACAAATATATTGAGGGAAGGCAACGAAGAGGATTTGAAAGCAAGGCAGAATTTCAGGAAACAGATTTCAGGAGGGAGATTCGAATCGCCTTTAAAGCACAAGAAAAGCGGCAAAACCTCGACAATGATGCCCTTGGCCAAAAACGGCGTATGCGTTTTTTCCTGAATATATTCAGGAAAAAACGCATACGCCCTTTTTGGCCAAGCAAGCAACCTGGAAAGGCAAATCAGCGCTACAAAGAAGTCTCGCTTCCCATCGGTCAAAAGGGCCAAGCTGAATAAAGTGTCAAAACCAGAACTGCAGGGCAGGCCATGGAGAAACGGGAGCCTTGCTACGCTGATGGGCGGGATGTAAATTGCCAACAGCCACTCTGGAGAAGTGTACGGTGTGTCCTGAAACATCTAAAAAACTCAGCTTAGAGAGCATAGGGCACTTCCACTCATGGGCGTATAAATTGGGAAAACTAAAAATCAGCAAGACACAGGCACCCCAACGTTTAGGGCTGCTCTGTTGACAAGAACCTCCACTTCGTTACACCTTAAATATCTCAGGAAAGAGAAAGATGGATAAATAAGTTGTGGTCCTTATGTACAATGGAATATCACTCAGCCATGAAATCAACGTCATAAGGCTAGTAGCAGCATGATGAGAGGATTTAGGTACGACGATTCTAAGTGAAATAAGTCACACAGAAAAAGACACTTATCATAAGATATCACTTATAGAGGGAATGTAAAAACCGCTACCCTTGAACTGAATTACAAAACAGAACAGAGTCACACGTTTAGAAAACACACTATGGCTGCTTAACGGGAAAGGTGAGGTGGGGTGATGCATAAAACAAGGGTTTCAAATTAGCTCAGATACCGTTCCATAAACCCAATATGTAATAGACAAGACCTACTCCTTGCTCAGTGAATTGGACTCAACACCCCCTATTCACGGCCCAAGAATATATCTGACTAGTAAGAATCTTAAAACCTATGTATTGATATCTCTCTGTAAGTGAGTCAAGTGGGTGTAAAGTGACATAAACATAGCAGTGAAAAGCAGCTAAACCCCATTATAAAAATCAATTACTTTTAAAATCCTGTGAAACAAAGACAGTGAAAGAGAGAGAAATTCTTACAAAATTCGTTCAGGGGCTGTGATGCCACCTGGATTGACCGTGTATAGACCCACAGCTGATTGAGACATAAGGGTGGACACTCTTGGGGCTGAGAGGTTTGGTGAGCTTGGGTGAGGAAACGCAGACCCTTTAAAGTAATACTGCGTGGTACCCATCCCATGGGTTTCAAATCTCCAGGTTCAAGGGCATCTTCCTACATCGAAAACATGCATGAGAAACCCAGAAGGTGGTACACCGTGTGATCGCGAAAGGTTTCTAAAACACACCTCATTTCTCATCTCCTTGTGCTCGGGTTCGCCATTCCAGCCGCTTTACTAGCAATCTCCCTCCTTGGAGAATCAGCACCTTTAACCTCCTGTTCCGTACAGGTTGCAATTTGTCCTGAGGATGAACGGGAAGAGGGGGAACCAATGAGAGACTAGCTCTAGGTGTTGGGAGAGGCACAGGTCACTCTATTTTCCCATCAGGAAGAAGAATTAAGCACAGGCTCAGCCTGCCGCCCAGGACCAGAATAGGGCCTGAAGCAATCCTGCGCTTTTGCGGCCAGCTCCCAAGAAAGCGAGTTGAAAAATGGAGCTCAGGGGCACTGCAATTCACAAACCTGCAGACTTATAAATGATCACTCTCGTCCACAAATATATTGAGGGAAGGCAACGAAGAGGATTTGAAAGCAAGGCGGAATTGCAGGAAACAGATTTCAGAAGGGAGATTCGAATCGCCTTTAAAGCACAGGAAAAGCGGCAAAACCTCGACAATGTTGCCCTTGGCCAAAAAGGGCGTATGCGTTTTTTCCTGAATATATTCAGGAAAAAACGCATACGCCCTTTTTGGCCAAGCAAGCAACCTGGAAAGGCAAATCAGCGCTACAAAGAAGTCTCGCTTCCCATCGGTCAAAAGGGCCAAGCTGAATAAAGTGTCAAAACCAGAAATGCAGGGCAGGCCATGAGGAAACGGGAGCCTTGCTACGATGATGGGCGGGATGTAAATTAGCCAACAGCCACTCTGGAGAAGTGTACGGTGTGTCCTGAAACATCTAAAAAACTCAGCTTAGAGAGCATAGGGCAGTTCCACTCATGGGCGTATAAATTGGGAAAACTAAAAATCAGCAAGACACAGGCACCCCAACATTTAGGGCTGCTCTGTTGACAAGAACCTCCACTTCGTTACACCTTAAATATCCCAGGAAAGAGAAAAATGGATAAAGAAGTTGTGGTCCTTATGTACAAAGGAATATCACTCAGCCATGAAATCAACGTCATAAGGCTAGTAGCAGCATGATGAGTGGATTTAGGTACGACGATTCTAAGTGAAATAAGTCACACAGAAAAAGACACTTATCATAAGATATCACTTATAGAGGGAATGTAAAAACCGCTACCCTTGAACTGAATTACAAAACAGAACAGAGTCACACTTTTACAAAACACACTATGGCTGCTTAAGGGGAAATGTGAGGTGGGGTGATGCATAAAACAAGGGTTTCAAATTAGCTCAGATACCGTTCCATAAACCCAATATGTAACAGACAAGACCTACTCCTTGCTCAGTGAATTGGACTCAACACCCCATATTCACGGCCCAAGAATATATCTGACTAGTAAGAATCTTAAAACCTATGTATTGATATCTCTCTGTAAGTGAGTCAAGTGGGTGTAAAGTGACATAAACACAGCAGTGAAAAGCAGCTAAACCCCATTATAAAAATCAATTACTTTTAAAAACCTGTGAAACAAAGACAGTGAAAGAGAGAGAAATTCTTACAAAATTCGTTCAGGGGCTGTGATGCCACCTGGATTGACCATGTATAGACCCACAGCTGATTGAGACATAAGGGTGAACACTCTTGGGGCTGAGAGGTTTGGTGAGGTTGGGTGAGCAAACGCAGACCCTTTAAAGTAATACTGCGTGGTATCCATCCCATAGGTCCCAAATCTCCAGGTTCAAGGGCATCTTCCTACATCGAAAACATGCATGAGAAACCCAGAAGATGGTACACCGTGTGATCGGGAAAGGTTTCTAAAACACTCCTCATTTCTCATCTCCTTGTGCTCGGGTTCGCCATTCCAGCCAGTTTACTAGCAATCTCCCTCCTTGGAGAATCAGCACCTTTAACCTCCTGTTCCGTACAGTTTGCAATTTGTCCTGAGGATAAAAGGGAAGAGGGGGAACCAATGAGAGACTAGCTCTAGGTGTTGGGACAGGCACAGGTCACTCTATTTTCCCATCAGGAAGAAGAATTAAGCACAGGCTCAGCCTGCCCCCCGGGACCACTATAGGGCCTGAAGCAATCCTGCGCTTTTGCGGCCAGCTCCCAAGAAAGCGAGTTGAAAAATGGAGCTCAGGCGCACTGCAATTCACAAACCTGCAGACTTATAAATGTTCACTCTCGTCCACAAATATATTGAGGGAAGGGAACGAAGAGGATTTGAAAGCAAGGCAGAATTGCAGGAAACAGATTTCAGGAGGGAGATTCGAATCGCCTTTAAAGCACAAGAAAAGCGGCAAAACCTCGACAATGATGCCCTTGGCCAAAAAGGGCGTATGCGTTTTTTCCTGAATATATTCAGGAAAAAACGCATACGCCCTTTTTGGCCAACCAACCAACCTGGAAAGGCAAATCAGCGCTACAAAGAAGTCTCGCTTCCCATCGGTCAAAAGGGCCATGCTGAATAAAGTGTCAAAACCAGAAATGCAGGGCAGGCCATGGAGAAACGGGAGCCTTGCTAAGCTGATGGGCGGTATGTAAGTTGCCAACAGCCACTCTGGAGAAGTGTACGGTGTGTCCTGAAACATCTAAAAAACTCAGCTTAGGGAGCACAGGGCACTTCCACTCATGGGCGTATAAATTGGGAAAACTAAAAATCAGCAAGACACAGGCACCCCAACGTTTAGGGCTGCTCTGTTGACAAGAACCTCCAGTTCGTTACACCTTAAATATCTCAGGAAAGAGAAAAATGGATAAATAAGTTGTGGTCCTTATGTACAATGGAATATCACTCAGCCATGAAATCAACGTCATAAGGCTAGTAGCAGCATGATGAGAGGATTTAGGTACGACGATTCTAAGTGAAATTAGTCACAGAGAAAAAGACACTTATCATAAGATATCACTTATAGAGGGAATGTAAAAACCGCTACCCTTGAACTGAATTAC